>NW_010226344.1:15532-44688 GCF_000690775.1 Eurypyga helias
GTGGAGTCACCATCCCTGGATGTGTTTAAGAGACGGGTGGATGAGGTGCTGAAAGATATGGTTTAGTGGTGGACAGATACGGTTGGACTGGATGATCTCTAAGGTCTTTTCCAACCTAGTGATTCTATGATTCTATGATTCTAATATAATTCGGTTCATGTCACAAACAGAACAGTATGCCTGAGAGAACACAAATGGGAATTGCTTATGCAGGGAGAGTGAACTGCATTATGTTGGGTACTATTTTGCAAAAAATACAATCCACAAATCCATTCTGCTCAGATTCTTGTCCTCTGCCTCTCTCTGTAGTATTACAGAGGGTCTCAGTAAAAATGAATGGGTAATGTAATTAGTTTACCTCAGCATTTCTGTAGATTGAATGGTGTGTGTGAACTGGTGTGGTATAAAGTTTCTAGAGCTTTCAGAGGGAACAGCATAGTTAAATTTATGAAAGTGTTTCAAATTGGAATTGTTTCTTTTACAATACAAAAGCAAAATGATCATATGTCAAATCAAAACAAAGTAAATGAGTGCTAAAAATGAGAAATCAGGAATTATTCTGGTTCCAGTACAACTGTTTTCCATATTTTTTAGTTTTAGGTGGTTAGTGACTACAGAGAAGTGTTTTATGCTGTATGTCTTCCAGAAGTCAAGTTTTGATCCAGAAGGATTTGCAACGTGGTTCTGTCACCTTTGAAAGGTCATGCAAATTCGGAAAGGTCCCACTCTACTTGAGAAAGGCGAATGTTGCACCCATCTTCAAAATCAGGCTACAGTCTTCTATCCTTGGAAAAATGAGTCCTGTTGAAACACATTTCGGTGCACATGAGGAAGGAGTCGGTCATTAAGAGCAGTCAGCATGGATTGACCAAGGGTAGATCATGCCTGACACACCAGGTTGTTTTCTGTGATAAAATGACTGGGTTTGCAGACAATGGGAGAGCAGTGGATGATGCTTATCTTGACTCTATCAAGGTTTTGACACTGTCTGCTAGAATATTCAGCTATCTGACTGGGACATTGTAGTCTGGGAGGGTGGACAATCAGGTGGGTAAAAAACTGTGGGTGGTTGGCCTCAGAGGTCATGGTTAATGGGTCAATGTGCTGTCTAGAGGCCGATAACAAGAGGAGTATCAGAAAGGTGCTTTCTGGGACCTGTTGTGCTCAACACCTGGCTCAGTGACCCAGAGGAGAGGACAAAAGGCAATCCTGTACATTTTAGTAAATGACACCATATTGGGGGTAATATTGAATAGGATATTTCAGATAAAAAGATCAAATATAAAAAATGAAATTTGTATTATTAATAGCTACTTAAAATCCTTTGTAAAGTCTAAGGCCAAGGCCTCATAGGCCAGTAATAATCAACTAGAATTCTATTCAAAGGGTAAGGTCCCTGACTAGGTACTACTGTTAGTTAAGCTGTTCGGAAAGGGCGATTTATTGCACTGTCGACCAGGATGTTCTCAAGGATACATTGTGAAGCATGTTAAAATTATAATGTGAGCCAAAAGGCAAGGACATTGTGGGGGTCTTTCTTTTGAGTTGGTGGTCAGTGGTGGTTGTAAAAGCAGCCCTTTGACTCAATTTAAAGACAAACTACCCATGATCGGAAAAGGGTGAGATTAAGAAAATTAATTATGGGAATTGATATGACTGTGTATGAGAATCTGTTTACTATGCATCATTATATCCTATATAATCAGCTTGCTGCACAAGTTAGGTGTGTGTTGTTGGTGAGATGAGTCCCCTCTGCACCCGTCTGTTAATAAAGAATCCCTGCTTCTTTATACTGCATTTGTGTTAAGAAGTTTTTATTCCCTGTTTTTGGTGACAGGGGGACCCAGTCCATATGTTGGAGGAGAGGCCTGCTGTTCAGAGGAACTGAACAACAGCAACCTGATGAAATATTAAAAGGGCAAAGGCTGAGTCCTGCTCCAGGGGTGGCAGAGCTGCTGGCAATGCTACAGGGTTGGACAAAAGGAAGTGGAGAGCTGCAATGCAGAGACCATGAACTACCCTGTGCTAGCATGGTGAATGGCTGGCTGTCAGCTGCCCAACCAGTTGCTCTTGCATTCCCCCTCTTCAACAGAGTAGGGGGAGAAAATAAGGTGAAAAAGCTCATGGGTTTATCTAAAGAATAGGAAAATCACTTG
This sequence comes from Eurypyga helias, assembly GCF_000690775.1. NCBI lineage: Eukaryota > Metazoa > Chordata > Aves > Eurypygiformes > Eurypygidae > Eurypyga > Eurypyga helias. The sequence goes on from NW_010226344.1 coordinate 17,689, forward strand.
CCAATTACTTTCCTAGGCAAAACAGACTTGACTTGGGGAAAATTACTTGAAATTGGCAATAAATTAAATCAGAGTAGGATGGTGAGAAAAAAAGACAAAATTAAACTACTTTTCCCCTACCCCATTCTTCCTAGCCTCAACTTCATTCCTTTATTTATGACTCTTCTGCCTTCTTCCCACCTTGTGCAGTGCAGGTGGATGGCGAATGGGGTGTTATGTGGTCAGTCCACGACATCTCCTCTCTGCTGCTCCTTCCTTCTCACACTATTCCCCTGCTCTATCTTGGGGTGCCTCCAGTGCGATACAGACCTTCATGAATTGCTCTGTTACATGGCATGAGGCAGCCCCAGGTCTCTTCTCATGGAGGCCAGCTCTGCAGCCCCCCAGCTACCAAAACCTTGCCACATAAACCAAATACAGCCAGTCATGGGCACACACAGCAAGGTCTAAAACTCATGACAACTAACCTGTTGTGTACCAAAACCTCAGCCAGTCAGGGAAGCACAATGCATTGCTGGTCAGACTTATTTGAGAGAGTGGTTGCTGCAAGGGAGAGACATGTGGCTGGAAGTGCACTGTTGGAAGGAGATGACCCACACCGGACCAACATCACATCCAAGGGACTGCAGCTCCATAACAATCCAGGCTTGAGTAGATTGCCTCTAAAGATCACAGGTCTTGGAGGACCCATACCAGGGCAGGGACACCCCTGGCAGAGTGCAGCCCATGGGGGAATTCAAACTGGAATGGAGTAAATTAGTTAGAAGGCAGTAGCAGTGGAGGAAGACAAGTAGGAAGCAAGGAGCAGTGGGAAAAAAACATTCATCACTGGCTCCAGCTTCCTGCACTGCCTGTTGCTTGACCATAGGAATTGGGGTGGACTAAGTGTAATGCAGTGAAAACAAGGGAAGTAGAGACGGCATGGGAGGGGCGAGGAGGGAAAGGTGTTAGACTGAACTTGAGCCTGGAAAAGGGAGAGGAAAAGTGTTTCCCTAAGTGTTTAATTGTTTATGTTTTTTTCTCAATGCCCAAATCAGTAATCAGAAGTTTGTGTTAATTTGCAATAGGTGAAATGAAGTAAAAGTTCCTGAGTCACAATTGTTTTGCTTGCTACAGTGCCGTAGCTGTTGTGTAATGCCACTGCTGAAAAGCCAATTTGTGATACGCCTTTTATTAGTGGAGAAGGCAAGTTGTGAAAATACTGTTCAGCTAAAAGCTCATCAGTTAAGTGTAAGCTATTTAGAACTACATTGCATTACTGTAGCATTTTTGCAAAAATCTTAACAAAACTGCTTTGATTAAAAAAAGCCCACAAGAATAGTTCTACGGTGTTAGTAAAGTCCATTATCTAAGTGTCCTGTTTGTAGGCATGAATGCTCAGGAGGAAGTGTAAAACCATTGTGTGTTGTGGTGCTTTCTCAACCTCACATCATTTCAGGAACTTCCTCATTCATGAGTACAGACTTATCTTTTCAAAACAAGGAGAGAGGGGTACTTATCCAGAAATACTATGCTGCAGCTATTTAGTATGTTTTCACCAGTTTTTGAGGTCTCAGATAATACCTTACATAAAATTTTGGTGTTTTAAAAACAGCTACAGTTTAAGGTTTTTTATTGCTTCCACTAGAACTCCCATTTGAAAGATGCTGCCGAACCAAGTTGTTGAACCTGTCTAGAATTTATCTATGCCTGTTTGTCCTTTTTTTTTTTTTTTTGCTCTACTAGATTTTTTCTTGTAAGGATCAGGGAGGCTTGTCCTAATTATATCCTGTGCACTGCTTCTGTGCCTGTTTGTTGTTCCTGACTGTGAGAGTCCTCGAGATCCGAATGAGGTCTTGTGGTGTTGGTTGTGAGTTTGTTTGACTTGCTGACTGCATTCTGATCTCAGTTCCTGGGATCTCTAAACAGAAGTAATTCTGGGCTACACAGACCTAGAGTACCCTCCATATTGAATATATGTAACTGTTTCCCTTTGGCCAATACATGAGGGAGCATATTTACTGCCCTCTAGGCCCATGAAGATGTAATTACAGCAATTAAAACTGATGCCTAGTTCTTGAGCAGTGGATCTTAAGATGCGGATTTCCAGATGGCATTAGAAGTGTTTTAAAATATGCAAAAAACAAGCAATCTTAATGATGAAGTCAATGCAATTGGATATTTCATTAATCTAAATTGTATCTTTACCTTGATTATCCTGGCCTTATAGATCCATACAGGTTTTCACAATTAATTGTTTTTGCGAATTCAGTGCTCTTCTTCTCTTTGTGCCTAGTAACCTTTATCTGAAATTTAAACTTTGATCCTTTGTGGGTTTCTGTTCAACACTGAATTTGTACATAAAATATAAAACAGAATGGCAAAACAATACTTCCATTCACAAAAACAGTCCTCAATTATTTCTGAAGTTAGAGCCAAGGAGGAGAAAGCAAGAAATGGACAGTTTTTCTACCATGTATATTTAAACTAGTTCACATTAAAAGTATTTCAGACTAAACCCGAGGTGTTAAAAGCACTTTTTCAGTCTTCGCCAGACAACCCTGAAAAGCATGTTGTGAAGGCATACTTAAAATCAGCTGAAAAAATGTTAGAATTTCTTTTTGATGATGTATTTGTATTTGCCTTGTGTAGAGCTAGATGCTGCAAAGTGTAAGGTTCCTACTTGTTCGACTCCTGAATCAAAGGGACGACTACGAGAAAGATCCTTCCGTGCATACACAGAGGTTTGCTTGTTTTGTAGCGTGGGCTGTGGGGTCCACTTGCATTATAGACTTGATCTTTAAGTTTTTCCATACAGCATAGTTGTCTATATACTGCACTAATTCAGCCTGTTAGTGCACCTGCAACTTGTGATACTAAGTAGTTAAAATATACTTTTTTTTCCATATCTCCATGAGCATGCAGCTCTGGGGCTGTATGTTGAGAAAGTGAATGTGACAACCTGTTGTTTGTACCTTGAATAGTCATATACCATCACTGGGAACAGTGCACAAGTTTTCCTTGTGAAATAGCAATCTGTGTTTCAGGAAGCCAATTGGTATGCTGCTTGTTAGGCTTCCACTAAAATCGAATCTTTTGGGATTACGTCGTTAGCTGAGAATCTGTGATTACTCTTTGGAAGGAAAGATCGGATCCTTTTTTCTGAGGACAAACTCACTTAAGCTTGCCTTCCACACTGTCCATGGAATTAGAAAATAAATTGCTTGAAGGAGGTGATGGTAATCCCTGATAAAATTCAGCAGTTGAACTGAACTGTTTTGAGACTAGTGTCTGTAAAAGTATAGTTTTTTAAATCCTATGTCTTGAAAACTATATAGTCTTTTTAATGGGTTGTAAGGAGGCACTGTTAATGCAAAACTTAATATTTGGAAGGTTTTTCAGCCTTTTCACCCCACTGTACTATGTTGAGTGTGCTTAATAAAAGCCATTATTGAATTCTACCAGAAGAAGGATTTGCCATTTTCATGTCACTTTTTCAAGCAGTTTTTTAAAGGAGAAAAAACTGGGATTTAAAATCTTTTGTAGCAGGTGACAAAGCCTGTAGCCATTCCTAGAGCTGTCATTGAAGACACTGGCAGTTTTCCTTGTGAAGTAGTTTCAAGATTAGATAGGCAGCATATGTGGATTAAGGGGATCAGTTTGTGTCTTGGCCTGTAAGCCTTCTGAAGAGAATGTGGGTCTGTCCTGCAGTAAGAGTGGAACTGCTCTGCCGTGGAACTGCTGGGTTGCTGTCTGCTGATAGAAGTGTTTACCGAAATATGTAGACACGTTTATAAGGAATCTGGCCTCTTGTGACAACCATTCTCTTTAGTGAGGCTACAAGAAATAGGGCAGCCCAAGTAGTCCCAAAGCATATAAACTGAGAAATTCTGCAGCTTTATTGAAAAATACAGCATCAACTTCAAACAAAAAGCTGCATCACTTCAGCTTGCTGCCAGCTGTTTAATACTTGGAGGACCTTATGATCTTGCATTGCAAAGAGTAACTCAAGTTACTCAATTTATGACACCTCTTCACTATCTTATACCTGATTTCAAGTGCTGTCTAGTTTGATTTAAAGAAAACAAAATAATCCTATTCCTAACCTCATGCATTTCTGTCAGGGTGCACAGAGAACTGGTGACATTTTACAGTTAAATTCACAGTCTCTATTTATATATATTTAAATCTTAGTCAGCTGCACTATGCCTGATTTAACTTGCAGTGAAAAATTCACATCACATATAATAATGTGTGTGAGGTACGTTTAGTTACTGCGCATATGTGCCAAGTCCACATTTCTCATAAATTCTCCCAGATGAGTATCTTCAGATTTGGTTTAGAATTACATTGTTTCTGTACTTCTAAACTGAGTGTTTAAGTAGACTGGCCTTGTTTTAAACTTTGTCTTTCTCTCTGCTACAAAAATAACATAGATGAAGGAAATAGGGTGTAACTGTTCCCTATGCTTATAGAAATTATATTTCAAAATATTATTTCTCTTCCCCTTCCTGACTGTATTTCATATTGCCAGTGCTGTGTCATTTTAGGAGTACTTGTTGATGCAAGTTGTCCTTTTCACATTCAGAATTCCCTACAATTATATACACTGATTAATTTTCACTGTAGTATAATAGCCTGATAAATTTTGTGTCATGCTGTTTGTTTGTTAAGAGAAACTAAAGGAGAGATTTTGTGTGACTTGCCTACTTTCTGGAAGGGATTAGATAGAAATCAGGAATTTCTAACTGCTAGCTATATTCTTGAAGCATTCCTTTCTGTCTTAGTACAAAAGCAATCAAAATGTTACAAACTTGAAGCAGTGACACAAGGTTTATCATGGAAATTGCTTAAGCATTGCAGCCACCTGTTTCTTTGTTAGTCTTAACGGAGAAAATTGGAGTCTCTCAGTCTTCCTTCAAGATCACTTTTCTAGTGGTGATTAGTAGAAATACTTCATATTTGTTAATACTATATTTAATATTTTTTTAACCAATAATTGCATAAGTCAAACTGATTTTGATTTAGCTTGGTAGCATTACAGTGCATTTAAGGCTGAGAGAGTTGGTCTTGCTCAGCCTGGAGAAGACTCGACTCTGGGGAGAGCTTATAGCAGCCTTTCAGTACCTGAAGCAGGCCTACAAGGAAGCTGGGGTGGGACTTTTTGCCTATAGTGATAGGACAAAGGGTAACAGGTTTAAATTAAAAATGGGTAGATACAGATTAGATATCAGGAAAAAAAAATCTGCACAAAGAGGGAGATGAAGCACTGGAACATGTTGCCCAGAGAAGCTGTGGATGCCCCATCCCTGGAAGTGTTCAAGGCCAGGCTGGATGAGGCTTTGAGCAACCTGGTCTGTGTGTACCAACTTGGTCTGGTGGAAGGTGTCCCTGCCCATGGCAGGGGGGTTGGAACTAGATGATCTTTAAGGTCCCTGCCAACCCAAACCATTCCATGATTCTGTGATGCCTTGTGTATTGGGTTTATAGAGCAAGTACAGTCTTTTCTGTATCTGGTTTAATACTACGCTGTTAGAGGAAAAGAGATCATGCTGGATCCATCAGCCTGCGGGAGATGAGACTGCTGCTGCTCCGTTGTCCTGTGTCCATCCAGTCAGTAATAACCATATCACTTGAATGCACATGTGCATGCTCACACACACAAACACACACAGGATTGACCAGGACTCTCCTGGTACCATAGTTGAACCTACTGTGCTCTCACCTTTGCAGATGCAGAGGATCTTTCCCATCCAGGGCTGGCTGTTAGAAGCCCCTCTGCCCCCAGCTCAATTCTGCTCACCAGCTTGTCTGGCTTTAGCTTTGCTGTTGGCAGCAGCTCACTCGCATGTGCTATGAGGCTGGTGCCAGGGACACAGGAGCCCACCAGCTGGTGGTCTGCACTCAGAGCCCCATATGCAGACGTACATCACATAGACACTTCCTCATACAGGAACAAGTTAGGAAAGTGCTAAGCAAGAAAACAGGACAGACTGCACTGGTCAGGCAGTCTATTTATACTTCATTAGCCCTTCTTATATCTCCTCACTCCTCTCTCTTTCCACACTCGTTCTCACCAAATCACCTAAATCCATCCCTCTTCCTGTCTTTCATTACTGCCCTAGATTTCCTGTAATGAGTCCTTTGTAGTACCCCCGTGTTCTTCCCCTGCATCCTATAATGCGTCCCACAGCCCTGGACAGCAGCCCAGCTTAGTCCGAAAGGTGATCCAGATGGCTGTTCCCAAGGACTCATCTTGGTAGGTTTTGCACCTAGACAGGGAGGCTTAGGATCTCCTGGGTCAGGTCTGGGAGGGGCTCAGACCACTCCTGTTCCTTCCACACTGCAGTTGTGTTCCCCTGTGCTCCTCTGGGTTTGTGGAGATGTCTCTTTGATGGGCTGATGACTCTTGGGATGGGCCGAGGGGTAGCTGGGGCAGCATATTATTTGGGCTTCATCCCTGCCATTGGTTATCTGTGCTGCTTTGGGGATGAGATTTTATCACATAACCTCACTTGTACATCCTGTAAGAACATGAGAAATAATTGCCATGTAGATAGATTTCTGTTACTTCCAGGTTTGACACTCCCTCCTTTGGAAAGGAAACTTGAGACTTAGCTGATGTGAACTATTAAGATGATTAATGAACACTCTTAGAGGAAATAGGTAGAACATCAAAATAATCTATATGAAAGAATCTATACCCTATGCAATCAAATATACCATTTTACAGTTTTCTGATGTTACAGAATGCAAATTCTAAGGAATCGTGTGTGATTACTTAGAAAGCTGTAATTGAGTACTGTTGAGATGTGGATCTATTTCCTGCCCCATTCCTGCCCCCTCAAATCTTACAGATACAAACTTGATCGAACCTCTAGCATGTCATCCAAGGGGATTTCCTTCTCATGGACTTGAATCCCCGTGTCCACTTTACTACCATCCAAAGGTGCCCACATGTCTACCATTGGAAGACCCACCGTCCTTTTTTCTCCACTCCATTTGGCATTTTATTCTCTAGTTAGTATTTTATTATCTTATTTTTTTCCGAGTTTGGGGCCAGCTTTTCATTAGCCTTGCACCTCCTTGTCTCTGCCAAAACTCTTCCCAAGTGAACAGCTGTCTCACAATTACTTTTTTGTCATTGCTTCTAGTTTTGCTACATCCATACCCAGATTCCATATTTCTTACTGTTTTACAGGCAGTGTAAGCCTTATGTAGTATTATCAACAGATTGGCCTCAGTGTGTCTTGGCAGCCCAAAATTCACCCATTATTACCAGCTTAGAGTGGTTAGATTTGGTTTACATTTTTCAATTGCTACTTATAATTATTCTGCTTTAGGTCCAGATCTCTACCTAGATCAAATTCATCATGATCAGGTTCTTACCATATGTGCTGGACCACATGCCAGAGCACCAAGGTAACTTGTTTTTCACACTTCTGCTGTGGGCCGTCATGGTTTCTTAGTAGGACCCTAGCTACTGTGAGGCCCTCTGCTCCAGTTTGGCTTCTTACTTACAATTTCCTTTATATGCAATCCATTTCTTACCTAAGTCTTTCTATTTAATTTACTTGGAAATAAATAAGTACCTTGCTGAAAGATGTAGAGCTGAATCTCTTGATTTTCTTGCTTGAAAGCAAGCTATAAATATCACTAATGTGGAAATACAGGGCCAGTGTTTTTTTCCAGACATGAATATAACTCATTCGTCTGTGTGTCTAGTCATCCTTGATTAGATAGTTTTCTAAACTCTTCTTGGGTCTCCAGATAAGGAGACACTCCCCACCCCCCCACCCCCAAAATCTAATCTCAGTATTTTTAGTTGCTGTTTTAGGCTGGTTTTCACACACACAGTCTCCCACCCCGTCCCCCCTTGGGGACTAAATAAACTCATTTGCTTCAGACTCTTCTCAGAGGCCTTGTATTCTAAGGATCTTGTAATTATTTGTTCTCTGATGCCTCTCCCAAGTCCATTTTCCGCATCCTGTCACAATCAGAATCCTGCTATTCTTACAATGCTAAACTTCATTGTTTTGTGATTGTGACACAATTGTCTATCAGATCTCGATTTTCAACAGTAACTCTTCCATTTTTAGTCAGAATAAAATGACTAAAATTTCTGGGTAACCTTCTCAACTCTCTTAAGCAACAAAGATGCTTGCATACTTCTAGTAAGTGTTGCATCACTTTCTTACCAGGTGCCTGAGTTAATAAATTCTTATGTTTTATTAACATAGGCTGTCTTTCAGGTAGTTGAGGTAACTAGTTAAGAAAAGAAGTCTGTATTTTCTTCAAAATTTGAGCATCTGTTTCACTTATAACACTGCTTTTGTTGTTTTCTTCCCTGCATTTCATCTTAACTTCAGTCCACTCTACTAGATGTTCTTGTATTTCAGAATAAATGCACTATTCCCGAAGTACAATATAGAATCTTGTTACTTTTTTGTCCTTGCCATGGCTGTCCTTCATGAACAAGGGGTCACCTTCTCTGCTAATATTCCAGTTGGTTTTAGTTGTTCCACAGAGTTTAGTGGGGCTGGGCAGGACCTACTACAGGACTTCTCAGATGGGTTGGTATTTTTGGGATTTGTGTGGACATCACAGGTGTTTAGGGAACTGCCTTTTGACATTCTGTCTTTGTTTCTTCCATAATCCTATTGCAATTTCCAAGTGCTTCCTAGGGTCTAGTTCCAAGACAAAGTTACTGTTGTTTCAATCTGTAAGGGCTTCTTCTAGCTTTCCGTGTTTCAATTTATGGTTGCACACTGTCCCCTTGAGAAAATAATCAGTCTAATGGGTGCTAATATTTGTTCTCCTTGATGACTTTACACAACAGTGTAGCTGAATGCAGAATGTTTGCTGCTTGCTTCCTGACTGTCTGATTTAAATACTTGGTATTTGTTTTATGTACTCAGACATCATACCCAGGGTGCAAAAACCTCTTGGGTCCAGTTTGAGCTATGTGATGAAGAGCTATTTTTACCCCTTGAGGTTTTGTAATCTGCTTTTAAGAGGAAGGGTTTGATGCTTGCCTCTGCCTGAGAGCTTGGTGGGAATGTGTCTGCTTCTCTAGTATTTCTCATGTTTGTGGCTGTGAATAGGTTACAGTTAAATATGCTGGGTTTGCAGAGCCATGTCCAGAGAGCAGGCTGGCAGGGTATCATGAGGTTCCTTTCCATGTGAATGTTAGAGGTGTTGTGATGTTGGAGTTTCTCCCTCTGTTGCTTCTGTGCTTTGTGAAATTCATAGTTGGAAGGTTTGCAGGAAAATCTGAGTGGTCTGTTCCACTTTGGTGGAACTGCGTTTGGGGAGTCATTTGATCCATTCCCACTCTCTGATCCATAGTGTCTTGCAGCTTTTCCTGTATGTGCTGGAATGCCTATCTCACTGAATTAAAATAACCTTCTTAGGTCATGGTTTGGCCACTGCCTTCCAAATGTCTGTTATACATGTCTTTTGGTTTATAGATTTACTTTCCAGCCTGATCATGCACATTTGTGCTTTGGTTAATGTAGATTAGACCCACTGCTTATCTCCACTTTGGGCTGATAATGTGTTACAGTGTGTGAAGTGGTGATTTGAATAAAATTTCATAGTGCAGTTTACAATAGCTGAATGTTAGTAAGTCAAGAGTAAAAAATTTAGGTTTTTTTCATACATCTTATTTTCTTTGTTACTGGAGATAATTCTGAAAATACAACTCAGAAGGGAATAGGTAATATAATTTTTGGAATTCAGTTTTTCTTTTGATAAATATAATTCTACAATCCAGTTACATCAGAAATGTCTGTGTTTGCATGGATGGTTATTATATATTAGCAGAAATTATAGGCAAGTCTTATGTTGGCTGTGTGTAGTCTGAATACAGATTCATATATTGCTACACTTTTTCTTAAAAGATGTTTACACATTTAACAACTCTCTTGTGACGCAGCTAGCTATAAAAAATACATTTCCAGTGGATGAAAAAGACAGTCTGCAGGTTTGAAAAGAAGACTTTTGTCTGAGATAGAGATAGAGAAGCTACCTCTTCAGCAGTGAGCTCATTTTTAGTTCATTTTTTATAGAATCATATGAATAGGTTGGGTTGGAAGGGACCTTTAAAGATCATCTAGTCCAACCCCTGATGTCACAAGGATCATATAACTGGAGGAATTGACCTGTGGACAGTTAATGACCTTGTTCATATTGCCAGATGACACACTACTGTAATCTTTGTTGACAAAAAGTGATACCTGCTTAGCTTAATGCAGCTATCCATGTGCATTTCTTAGCTCAAAACCACAAACAGAAGAGAAAAAGGATTTGAATAGTACTTTAAAAAAGTAAGTGCTATTAAAAAAGACATGCATCTTTGTCAAATCTTAAGTAATATTGAAAGAAAACACTGTAATTAGCCCTAATCTGCTTCATGGACAAGTCTTCTCTACTTGTGCCTTTTCTGTTTGCTTTTTTTGTTTTGGTGTTTGTTAATTTATTTTTTTCTTAAATGGTCTTTTTGCAAAGATTCTTAGAGTAGGATAACCCGTGTGGCAAATTATTTTGCTTTTAAGCATTCATCTAGTGGTGGATGTCTTTCTTATGGAAAGGTGCAGCCTGATTTTTCATAGCCTGTTCTATTATTTTATTAGGACCTGAAGTGAAATTCCTGACTGTCTTCATGAAGTATGAATAGTCAGAATAAGAGATGCAAAAGCTGAAACTTACAGGAGAAAATTTTTGAACATTGTTTTTGAAAATCCATTGATGTCCATCAATGATTGTTAAGACAGAATAACTCAGGCAGGTAAAAGAAGAGTTTTGAGGAGGAGTTTTGAGTGTCATGCTTTTGTTTCATGGCAAAGCATTACAGATTATTTCAATTTCTGCACAATGTGCCATTCTGCTGTGTATGTGTGTGTGAGTGATTGGCAATTGGTACAGTTGGTTTTGTATGGAAAATCATGCTACCAGGAGTAAGTGTTCACACAGGAGACGGAGGAGTTCTGTAAACACTTTATTCGAATAAAGGGAGAATCCAGGAGACACATCCCTTTGGGATCTGTCAACCTACAGGGGGACACAGCCCCCCTTTTATCCTACCTTCCTGGCTGCAAGAGACCCTCCTCATTCCCCCATTGGCTGAGGTACTCTGAGTGTATAGACTTCCCAATCCACCTCAGACACTGAAGACATTCATGTAGTTAAGACATTCAAGACATTCTGCTGAGGGGCACTGAGGCACCCATCTGCTGACCTGACAGGGAGTCACGAGAGGTGTTCTGCCTCCCGGAAGCCAAGATCTGAGACGTTGCCGAGAGGATGCCACAGCTAGTCAAGAGTAGTACACACTACTACTCCATTGTTACTCTTTCATGTAGGCACGAATGACACTGCAAGCTGTAATCTGAACAGAATCAAAGCAGAATCTCCTGTGGAGAGGAGTCCAAAGCAGAACAGAATCTCCTGTGGAGAGGAGTCCAAAGCAGAACAGAATCTCCTGTGGAGAGGAGTCCAAAGCAGAACAGAATCTCCTGTGGAGAGGAGTCCAAAGCAGAACAGAATCTCCTGTGGAGAGGAGTCCAAAGCAGAACAGAATCTCCTGTGGAGAGGAGTCCAAAGCAGAACAGAATCTCCTGTGGAGAGGAGTCCAAAGCAGAACAGAATCTCCTGTGGAGAGGAGTCCATGTTGGAGCAGGTTTGCTGGTAGGACTTGTGATCCTGTGAGAAGCTTATGTTGGGGCAGTCTGTTCCTGAAGGACTGCATCCCACAGGAAGGACCCACGCTGGAGCAGTCCGTGAGGGACTGCAGTCTGTGGGAGGGACTCATGTCTTTGAAATCTGTGGAATACTGTCTCCCCTGGGAGGGACCCCAGGCTGAAGTAGGGGAAGAGTGTAAGGAGCCCTCCCTCTGAGGAGGAAGGAACGGCAGACACAACGTGAACTGACCACAACGCCCATTCCCCATCTCACTGCTTAGGGGAAGGAGGTGATAGAGAAATTGAGAGCAAAGGTGAAACCAGGAAGGAGGGAAGGGTGAGGGAAAAGTCTTAGATTTGGGTCTATTTCTTATTATCCTACTTTGGTTTGATTGGCAGTAATTTAAAATAATTTCTCAGAGTCAGGTCTGGTTCTTCCATGACAGAAATTGTGAGTGATCTCCCTGTCCTTTTCTTGACCTGTGAGCCTTTCCTTATCTTTTTCTCTCCCTGTCCAGTTGAGGAGGGGAGTGAGAGAGTAGCTTAGTGGGTGCCTTCAGCCAAGGTCAACCTACCACACCCTGGTACATAAAGAAGAAGCTGTTAATAGCATCTTCAAATGTGGCTACTTGAAAGTTACAGTCTTCTGGTTAGAAAACATTGCATGTGTGCAAAGACATTGGAGCTGTAGTTTCACTTAACAATTCTACTCTAAAGTAACAGTCACTCAGAAATTTGTTTTTAACTGAATTAGGTTAATGTGATTCTTGGAAATTTTTCAGTGCCACTGGATAAATCTTAGCCCATGTCTTTAGATTCCAGACAATGAATTTCACAATATATTCAGAAGTCAAAAAAATTTAATTTATAAATAGCTTTTAAAGAGTTAGATGCCAATGTTCCTTCTTCCTTTTTTTCCCCAAAAAACTTCTTTTTTTTCTTTATAGCTTATGTAGTTTTGTTAAGATTCTTAATGCTTTTTTTCAAAATATTGTTTAAAGGTGAAAAATACCAGGACACATCAAGGAAAATGAAAGCAAAATATCGCCATGGATTTAATAGTAAGCAAGTGTCAATGATTCTCATGTCTTTTTTATTTTTCCAAGAGGGCGGAGTCCAAACCCTAATGTAAAGAGTGAAGTAGAATTTTAAAATTCTATATCAAAAATGTATCACTGGTAAGGTTTTAAAACTGAATGCTAGATCTTCAGCTAGATTACTTGCAACTATTTGAATCACATAATTCAAAAGGCACTATTATGAAGCAATTCTTGACTTGTTAATGTAACTTGTGTGTTGTATTCCCCTTATTTTATATGGCACTCCTCCCTCCTTTTTGCCTTAAGTTCTTTTGTCTCTTGGTCCTCTGGATAATTTTTTCCGAACTCATACTTACAGGCACAGTACATGAACAAAAGAGCAATTTGTTGGTAAAGTTGATTCTGATGTTTCAGCTGTAGCCAGTTATCATAGCATGCATTTCTAGAAATTCTTCCCATAAGGCTAGTGCAAAACCGGTGCCAGCTTGCCCAGACACATGGTGGAATAACCTACCTACAGAGAGTTTCAGGCTTTGGTCAGACAAAGCCGTGATAGTATGCTCTGGTATTGGCATTAGTTCCACTTTGAGGAGCAGGTTGGTCTGGAGGCTCTTCAGTGGTCACTTCCAATAAACATTTTTCTGACTCTGAGTTTGTAAGAACCATCGGAGTATGCAAGCAGGTACCAGAATATATTGGTTTCTCAGATATTTAATCTGTGTCCATTATGATTTGTCTTTCCCCTTCTTTATCTTCCCTGTCCCACTAGTGAAAAAACATCAGAGAAAACTATTCTCTTCTGATTACAAGAGTGAATATAAATTAGAAATTATGATTGATATTATCAAACGTTTTGTGGAACTGTTCTTGGCCTGTCCCTAACTTAGCTGCAGCCTGAGTGTATTATTAGGGCAAAGTATTTGGGACTAAGGACTTAATGTACAGCCTTGTGCACATTTGAGGAGTCTCAGATCATGTTAGCTCTGTACTGGTCCTGTGCCTGAGTTCTCACCAGCAGGTTGAACAAACCAGGTGCACTCCTGGATCTTTCCTCTGCTTATTGATTTTTGTTTGAAAGATATCCATTATGTAACCTCTAACTCTGCTTTGCAGTGTGTACTACAGTGCAGTGTGTGGGGACCATAAGGAGTTCAGAAGTGTACCTCATATCCAAACTAAAACATGAATGTATACCCATGCTGAGAAACTGGTTCTGATGCATGTGGATGACAATCTGTTCTCTCTTGCAAGCTGAAGATACTTCTTGTGCTCCTCCCCTCCCTTCCTCTCCTCATCTTCTCCCATCCCATTTTCTAGACTTTTTTCCCCTTAACATCAGTCCATAAGTTCCATTATCTCCATAGAGATAATGGAATGGATGATGTGGGTTGAAAAACTTTTAAAATTGCAGGTCTTTCCAAGTGGTTTATGCTGCAGTTCAAGCAGGAGCTTAAGGGGCTCATAATAGTTTGTGCTTTTTAGAACGTTGGATTCACCATGGGTTTGTACTACTTTTGTACAGCTAAAAGCTTGTCAGAGAAGTCCATGTAACTTAATACCAACAGTAGCCATCCTGCGTGGCTGACTTGAAACAGTGTTGAATTCTGTAGTAAAGTGGTAGTCTTAACATAATCCTGTAGCAGCTACCCACAGAGCCATGAGAAATACATAAATATAATTTTTGCTGCTTTATTTATTCATTTCCGTATTTAAAGTTAATTCAATGGCTTTCTATCTTCATTTTGAAGCATGTTTCCATGAGAGAGATCACATCCTCAGTAGTTTTTGTCTTGAATTTAGGAAATTAAAACAAAAATGATTCTGTAGTATAGCAAAGAAGAGAAATTAGTATATGCATGCTTATATGGTCACTTACACAACTGCCACATATTTGGAAAGAGTTCCCAGCCATTCCTTTGCCTGATGCATAGCAGAGACCAGACCAGAACTGACCACAATCCCCATTTCCCATCCCCCTGTACTGTTTGGGTGTGTGTGTGGGAGGTGTTAGAGAAAAGTAGGAGTGAATTTGAGTCCATGAAGGAGGGGCAAGGGGGAAGTGTTTTAAGGTTTAGTTTTAGTTCTCATTTTACTCTGACTTTGGTGATAAATTAAATTTATTTTTTCCCAAGCTGAGTCAGTTTTGCCTGATGATAATTACTGAATGATCTCCCCCTGTCTTTATCTCAATCTGCCCGCCTTTTATTGTATTTTCTCTCTCCCCTGTCCAGCTGAGGGGGCAAATGACAGAGTGATTTTGGTGGGCACCTGGCCTCCAGCCAAGGTCAACCCACCACATACACTATATCCTTTTTTCCCGTTACCTGTTTGTATTACTTGACTTGGACTGTTTTACATGGAGGTTCTAGCTGTAAATGTTGCAGAGGGATATGAAAAGTGTGTTTGGGCGACTCCCCTCAATTTTCTTTGTTTTCTTCTGAACTCTGTCTTATGAAATTGTGTTCTCATAAGTTTGTATTCTTGGTGGGTAGAGACTGACAAGTGTTTGGAAAGATTTGTGGTTTTGTCAGAATGCATCTGGTTTTGGTTTTCATGGTCTGGCAGCAGTGTGTGATCTGGTTAACTTGATTAGAATCAACAGATTTTTTTTTTTTTTCTTAACCTGATGGGACCTCTGTGGCTGTAGTCAGGCATTGCGTTCAGCTCCGTTGCTCAGACTGATTTCTGAGCAAGGTGCTGATTGAGAGACAGTTCTGATGACCCTGAGTTGTGTACAGTGCATTTACTAGTATTCTTTAAGTTCTGTTCTAAGCTGCAGATGTGGAGAAATGCCAGCCTTCATTAGCGTTTAATTATGTCCAGGAACAGATTTCATGTGTAGTTGCCTTGGAACAACTAATTCCATTAATAGAAATGTGCTTGCACTGAAAATTAGGTCTCAGTCAAGATCTTTCTCAGCACAGAGAAAAGGGAGGGATGTTGATGTCTTCCTTGTTTGAATAATTAACCCTTCTCTTACCAGCTCATGGGAGGGAGCACAGGGTCTTGTTTCCTAAGTCACTGAAGGTGCAAAAATTTTTTCAGGCTAGAAAAAAGTTTGCTGTTGAGGAGCCTGGAACAGGCAGACAGGTCTGGTGAGGCCAGTCAAACGCAGGTAGGTGCTGGTCCAGCCAGACAGGCCTCTTGCAGCTGAAAATCTGGTGTGGGCTGCTCTGGTGCTGACAAGTGGCCACAGCATTTCAGAGGGTTGTAACAGTGGAAGGTGTGCTTGAGAATATTTTATCTAACCACTCATGACCATGCTTGGGAAGTAAATGTATTATATCATTCCATGTGGTTTTGGACAGATCCGAATAGTATAGCATTGTAACACAGTTGCAGATCTGTGAGAAAATGAAAGTGGCAAATCAGTTTTCCTTCAAGCCTTTGGAAACTGTTGAGTGGGTCTGTGCAGTTTTGGGGTTGGTTTTTTTTTGTTTGTTTGTTTTTTTAATGTGGACTGAATCAGCGGCTTGTCCTTGAAGTAGGACATGTAAAATGATCTGCAGGTGTTGCTAGAACTTGGTGGTTGGAGGTGAGATTGGGCTTACTGTGTGGGCTAAAATAGTAACAGAAAATACAGTAGAAGAGAAACCTGTCCATGTAGGGGGGAGAAAAAAAGTTAATTTTAATCTCCTGTAGTCCGCATCGGTGCATTCCTACTTTCCCCTCCTTTGCATCAGTTGTTTTCTTCCAGTTCTTATTTATTGTTTGTTTGGTTTCTTTTTTCCCCTCAAGAATTAATGTTCTATAAATGCAAGCTCAAATCTGTTGAAGTAACATTTAATTCCAGGAATATTGCAGTTTGAAACCACTGAGATTTTGGGGTTTTTGTAGCTTTGTAAGTTTTTAGCTGGGACTATACCTTTAAATGAAATCTCTTTATTAGTGGTATTTCACTGTTTCTCTACAAGGTTTTGATAACATGCAGCTCTTACGTGCTCTTGCTTACATAAATTCTATGAATAGAAGCAGATGCGGGCTGTGACGTCTTGCTGTTGCTCAGAAAGAAAAGACAACCTATCTAATACTTAAAACCTTCTTCTCAATAATGTAATCCAAACATACATCAGATCCTTGAAAAGGAGCTTATGGTATGGTAGCTAGAAGGTGCTAATTCAGTTGTTTTGAACAATGAGAAGAGGATGGAAAGGAGTTGATATACCCACAAAATTCAAATACTTTGGAATTTTAGTTATCTTGTCTGTCTTCCTCATTCTGTCCTAGTCTGAGTAACATCTCCACATATTACGTATTGCCTTTTTCAAGCCTTTCTAGAAAAAGACATTGCCAAAAGCTATGTAGTAAAGTGTAAGTCTAATTGAAACTCTGTGTGTGTGTGTGGTACATTTTAAAGTACATATTATACTATGAAAGGTAAGTTGTGTATCCCATCTATCCCACTTTTCCAGCTTAGGTCTGGAAAAGAATAGCTCCTTTGAAACTTCTGAAATAAAATGAACTGAAGGGGGTACAAGTCTCTTACGCTGTCTGAGCAATGACTACTTTTCATGAGAGAGTATCCTTAGTCTTAAGCTGTCAGGTAATAATGAACACCTCAGAAAAAATGCTTTTATTTAGAAGAATTTGGAAGTTGATCCTGTACTTCTGGTTTGGTTTTGGGAAGGTAGAAAACAGACTTTTAGATCAAGATGTGTTTCTCAGTTGTCTTGTTAACTACTAGATTTGTTACAGATTCATTTAGGAAGTAAAAAAGTTATTGCTTAAGTGTCCTAGAGGCTTTTTTTCCCCTCCAAATGTGTACTATTCTGCTGCTTCAACCTTTTTTTTTTTTTTTTTTTGCACCAGTCCCTCTTGGAAACAATATTCTGCAAATTGCTTCTGCTTCTCTCAGCTGAAGGAAGCCACTTAGACTAACAGACTAACTCGCTGGACTTCACTGTCTATTGTTTAAATGTGTTTTCCTGAAAGCTGCATATTTGCTGTAGAGTCTTCTGTGATATTCTAGCAGACCCTTCTTTTCTTGATAGAACATCTGGTTTGATTGCATTTGGAAGAATACAGAAATTTAGAGCTTAACTCACTTGAAAACAACTTTCTATAACAGAATTGATAAACTTGATCTTCTACTTACAGGATCATTTTAAGTTACTGAATCAGGAGGACTGAGTGACTCAAAAGCCTTTTAGTAGATAGAGTGTTTTCAGTCTTGATTCTTGGCTGATCCATCTTCTGTCTTGCTTGTATCATGGATATCTTGCATCAAGACTGTGCAACACCAACCAGGAATACAGCCAAGTGAGATTGTCACAGCCAGAAAGGTTGGATGAAGTCTTTATGTGTAAGCAGAGGAGGAAAATCAAAGGGAAATTTGGACATACTAGTTGTTACTCTCTCTGTCACTCAAGTTTGAGGCATTCTTGTTCACCCTCAAGATAACCATTCCCTGCAATTTACTGGATTTTTTTTTTTTTTAGTTCTGTCTACTTTTATCCTGTATTACACTATTAATGGCATCTGAAAGGAGATGGAAAGAATATTGGGCTTGCTAGATCGATTTTGTGTTCTTTTTATAGTATAGATCTAATCCATCTGTTTAAATAGAGAGAAATTCATAGTTTTCATTGCTAAAGAAATGTTACTAATGTAAAGATAACATCATTTGCATTCAGAATTTACCAGTGGAAAGTCAGCATTTTACACCCTGCTCCCTGACACAGTTTTGCCCTTTTACACAAAACAGGAAAAAATGGTAAATTATAAACAACCATTTGCTCAGATTTAGAAAAGATTCATTTTTAGTAACTGCACTTATATCAGAGATTGAGGCTAGTCTCACATTGTAATACTGTTTTTAAATGATTGTGCTTTGACATTACTTATATACTATTTCAGTTTTTCTTTCTTCTTTGGAAATGAATTTTATTAGTAAACATAATTTAAATACCAGAGTAGCAATCCCAGTGGTCAAAATTTTAGGTTACCAGCTCCTAATTAAATATGCAATCTGCAATCCACCCAGGAATAAAACCACAGTGGCCTCTTGGAAGCTCACAGCAGGGTGAAAGTGAACCTCACACTTCCTTAGGCTAGCTGTTAGAGGACTTCTACTTAGGATGCATATTCATTCTGGTTGGTGAGAGCAGTCAGATTTATTCCCTCAAACAATTACAATCTGGGATTTGTGATTTTTTTTATTCCCCCCCCCCCCAAGTGTCTTTCGTCTCAATTATGTCTAACTGTTGTACTGCAGAGGTTGCCTGTGGTTCCTTGTCAAGACTTTACTGCTTTCCGTTCAACTCTTCTATTTGGGCTGTAATATCACTTAAGCTTCCTCTGGCAGTAGATGGATGGGTGCACATACTCCCAGAGTCCATTGCCTGTGTTTCTTGTGTAGGCACAAGTTTAGTGTTTAGGAGGTGATGGGAAGGTTCTGTTACTTTCCTGATAAGAACACTCTCTCCAGTGCCCTGACGAATTACCAGCCCTGCCCTCAAGAAACCTCTATCTCTCTGTTCTTGCTCATCTTTAGGCACTTATGAGATGCCTGCCTTGCGTTGTCTGTCTGCAGTGAAGATTACTGAATGGTGGTTCTTGCTGAAATTGAAATTTTAGTTTTGAATAAGATGGGCATTGGAAGGAAAGAAAACAATGGTTTTTTGAGAGCTAATTAGCTATGGTAATTCTAGATCTGTTTACTATTAACAGAAGTTTGGGCTTCTTTTATGTCAAGTGAAGGTTTCTCTCAGCACCCCTTTTTTTTATATGGTCTTTCAACCTACAGAGGGACGCAGCCCCCTTTTATCCTACTTTTCCCGGCCGCAAGAGACCCTCCTCATTTCCCCATTGGCTGAGGTACTCTGAGTGTACAGACTTCCCGATCCGCCTGAGACTTTCAAGACAAAAATGTTCTTTTGGCATAATCAAGATATTAATGTTCTTTAGATATTCCAGATATTCAGGTGGTTTAACATATACAAGGGATCATGTAATTTAAATATTGCAGATATTCAGGTAGTTAATACATTTAACACATTCAGGGGATAAGATATTCAAGTAATTTACATATTTAAGAGATCACGTAGTTTTGATATTCTTTCTTATCTTAAGTCTGAGTTCACACAGGCTTCTTTTGTTCCTTGTCCTGAGCCTGGGTGTGCACAGGCTTCTTTTGTAAAGACACGAAACTGGTGTTCCTCTCATTTTCATGGGGGCAGGCATGGGCCTGGTGGAAGGAGGACCATAGGCAGGAAATAAAGGAATTTATTTATTTATTTTAATCCCTAGTGGTTTATGTTGGTTTCATCATTGACTGCATACTGGTCATCAACTGTTCAGTGTGCTCAGGTTCAATGAAACTGGAAACTGATTATTTTTCAGATGTTCAGTTTAATAATTAGGATGCCTAAAGCTAATCATTACTTTTCTACTGTAGAAAATCTCTTATTAATTGAAAACTTGCACAAATGCTGCTTCTTATCTGTTTTAAACCCATATTAAAAACAGGTAGAGGGGATTTGCTTAGGCAGTAAATAATTTCTTTTCTCAGTAAGCTGTTAAATTCATAAACATAATAATTTAACTTTTGGTTCCTAAACTACATTAAAATCTTATGAAAAGGTGTAAAGACATTTATCAGATAGTAATTTTTTATAAACTTGTCTTCTGTAGTTTCACTGGTTTATGTGTTACAGTAGATGGAATGGGAATGTATTTTTGAAAACCTACAGAAAGGGTGAAGGCGTGTTATCAACATAAAAGTTCAAAACCAAAAATAGCTACATAGAATTAAAAAATGGAGAGTTAAAAATGGTGTTGACCAAAAACATGGTAGGTTCCTAGTACTCCATTATCCACTCTCCAGGGTCTCATGACATTTCCAGACTCCACAAGAGAGTTGTGTGACTTCTTTGGGTTGTTTAGTTAGGATGACAGTTCAGTTAAAAGAGACATTTAGGAGCAATTTTTAAATTGGAAGCAGAAGTTCAAAGTAATTCCCTGTAATCGCAAGGTTAGTCTGATGTGATGTGGTTTGGGAAGTCTGCTGCTGATACATTTTCGGCCTTTCCACCACAAAGTTTTGTACCCTGGTGACAGCCAAGGTAGATTTAGAAACAGTAGGGAAATGAAATCTGATCACGATTTGCCTGTGAGTTACTGAGATGCACATTGTGGCTAAATCAAATTCACTTCCATTCCAGTGGGGCTAGTGAACTCCATTCATTATTGTGCCACGTGGATCACTGGTGTTAATAATACACTGTTTGATCGTATTATATATGGAGACATCTATAACTACTCATATCTAAACAACAGATAAAATTATGTCTTCCCCAGAAAGTGTTTATGTTTCTGCTGCAGACTTAAGTCCTGTGATGCTCCTGTTCTAGTAGCTCAGTGGTTCTTTGGGTCATAAATTAATGGATTTGCATTTTTTTCCTCTGTTGTGCCCAAAATTTGACTTCTTGTGTGCTTTCAGTTGTGGGGAAATCTGAATGGTAAGCCACTGAGTCATATGCCAGTGCTTCATCTTTGGCTAGTTGTAGTTCTCTTCAAAAAGATCTTCACAGGACCTATTTTAGGTGCCAGGGACAAGCTAATGTTGTAAGCATGGACTGGTGTACAGCTCTCTTGTATTTTAATAACAGTATTTCCTTACTTATGTTTTGGGAATCTGAGTACTCTTTCAAGCTAGTTGCGGTCGGAAGAGACCGATGCAGGTAGAAGCTGCCCCGTTTTGAAATTTACAGACATTACTAGAAAACAAAAGGCTTTTCTTTTGAAGACACTGGTGTGTGTTTTAAACTTTAGTCCTGCTGAGTTCAGAAGCAGATCTGTGACTCAGAAATGGAAGTTTCCAAGGTTATTATGAACGAAATGAGAGTAAAAAACTTTGCAGAAAATACTAAAGGCAAATTACAGTGTTGAAACTAATGTGTTTAGCTTGTTTAAAATACTACAGTAATACAGGGATTCCACAAGCACTTGTAGAAAATTCTGTGTGCAGAGCAATGTCTTGCATGTAGCTTTTCTGCTGTACAGTTACAGTATCATGAGTGTTCATAGTTGTTCAGCCTCATAATATGAACCTATGTATGTATGTATGTATGTGTGCATGGAGGAGGGGGTGGTACCATCACTTTCCAGGTACTGCTTTTGCTGACTGGCAAGAGACGTATGTTTCACAGCTTTTTTTTTGTTTAAAGCAGTTTTGGATGAGCTTACTTAGCAGATGGCAGCAGAAGCAGTCAGGTTTCCCAAGCAGGTTACAATTCAGAAAAGGAGTAGTATAGCACAGGAGAGGGGGCATTGCAATATGCTGATGAATTGTCAGTCACTATATACCATAGTTCCTCTTTGGGGGAAAAAAAAAAGTGCGTTTTGAAGATAAGTCTCGAAGACATATGTGTGCTTAAAGACTATGTTGGTTTTTGGAAAGGTAGCTTGGGTTCATAAGTCTTGTCAAGATAACTGTACCTCTATAAGTGAAACATTGGTGAATTGCTGGAGTCTGGAAAAACATGGATTCTTCGTGTAGTTCTCGGAGAATGTTCCAAGACATATTGCACTCAAGGTGGTGTGCCTTTGCAAATTCAGTCAGAGGTCTCTCTGCTTCTAGTGTGTCTTGAGCTACAAATAAAATGTTCAAAAAACAGTTATTTTTTACAGAAAACATGGGTGAATATGTCCAATGTTTTTAGGGAAGACAGAACTAATTTTGCTTACACACTCAACTGGCATGCAAACTTTTCTCTTGCAAAAGTTCTGCAAAATAAGAGGAAACCGTTATGTTTCTTATAAATGAAAATATTAATTAAAAAATGTATATATGTAAATACCCGTCACAATGACACACGCTGGGGCTGGTGGGGCCAACGAGCAGCTCTGGGTCGTGGCCCAGGCAGCGAAAAAACAGGCCAGCAGTGCCTAGGGCAGCATGAGCAGGACACGTCCCTAGGAGCCAGAGGAGGTAAGGCCTGCCAGGCCCCAGCTGGGTGTTGCCTATAGTTTGGGTCATAAAGTCAAATCCTGTCAAAAAGTCAGGATTCGTCTGGAAATAAAAAAGCTTAATTTCATGCACAAGAAAGCAAACAATTATACAACTGGACTTGGGAAACAACTAACAAGCCAAATAGGAATCTGAACACGCACATTTTCACATTTTCTTTTTCAATGTATTTCCTGAGTAGCACTGGGTATGGATGTTGTGGTCTTGCTTAGAGATGGTAGTATGCTCTTTGGTGGTGTTTTAAATACTACTTTATTAATATGAAGTAGCACAGAAAAATCCCTAAACTTCAATATTTTTCTTTATGTTGCTTGAGAAGTATGAGAAGATGTTTGCTTTTTGTTCTTTACAAGCAGAAAGGCAGTTTAACCTTCAACAAAAAGCTAGTTACAGTAGTAATCAACATCTGAGTTCTCAGTTTTGGAGACAGATTTATTCATCAAGTCCTGCGTGCAAAACTAAGAGTGCTTACAGAGCACTTTCGCATATATATATTTGATTACTGAGGCACAGCTGCTGTTCTGGGTAATTAATGTGAGAGTATAATATCTTTCAGATGAGTGCTGAGTCTTTACTTCCAAAGTCACATGACCTCTCTTGCTTATATTCTCTTCTCTCTGTGACATTTCATGTAGATTATTGATTTTTGTTTGCTTGCTGGAAATAAAGTACTTTTTGAAGGCCTCGAGAGAAAAATCGCGCAGACCTCATATCTGCTTGATGAAAATGCTATTAAGAATAAAAAAAAAAGTTTTTTAGTAGTCCTCCAGCTACTATGTATGAAAAGGGAATTAGTGCTTCTACCTCCCAACCTTAATATGTGGTTCTTTAAATTACTGTCCTGAAGACTGATTGTTAAACAGGCAAAGAATGCTTGAGTTCAAAGTTTACTCTTCATTGAAGATTATTTGGGTTTAGGTGACCTAAAGGCATTTATTCAAATCTACAGTTTCATAAGTAAACTTACCTTCTTATCTGACAATTAAAATACCTTTTTTTTTTAAATTTCAAAGTACATTTTCGAATTATATTGTTTGAAAAATTAAAAATAGAAATTAAATGGAAATTCCTGGAAGAAGGGCAAACAGAAGAGGACATTTTTCAGTAGAAAACTTTATGTAAAGCTTAAAGTTTTTTCCTCATTCCCCCAAGAGACACAACCAATTTCAAACTGGATATTTGGAAACTTTCAATTTGCAGAAAGAAGATGTTAGGGCTGTCAGGTGTTTTTTATTCAATATTTTGTATGGTTTGTAACCTCTGTAATGTGTTTCACATAGCTAGACATATCAGTGATGCTGTCTGTCCATAGTATGCTGTGAGCCTGTACTAAGACTTCTAGAACAGGATCACATATTTTCAGATATTACCAGAATTTTCATTGTAAATAATGTGGCAATTGTCTATGTTATTTAACTTGAGGTATCGTTAGTCTTCATGCAGTTGATTATTGCCTTCTTTTCTAAATCCATTCAATTGAAGATGTGGCAGGATACATGTGATAAGGATTTCAGAAAGTTGGTCATCATCCTGAGTTTATGTGTAACTTAATTTCTTTCAACTAGTGCTGCCCTGTTTGTGGAGGTGACCAATGACACTTAGGTGCTAATCAGGGGCTACTTTGAATGCAACAGATTTAAGGTAGAATTTTTAAGCAGTCCTCTATTTTAGACTAATTCTGTCTGTATGCAAAGCAATGGAAATTTTGTAACTGCCTTCAATGGAAGCAAGAAATTCTGCTTGAGATGGACTTCTCAAAGGCCTATTATGCCTTGGCATCTTCACCCTTCTTTTTATGGGCTTAAGAAATCAGGGAGCTTTCAATATTTTAAAATAAATAATATGTCGTATGCAGCAGAGAGAGGAGGATGTTTGGTTTGTTAGTTCTGCCACACATCTGCATTCACAACTGCACTTTGCTCATTTTTTCCTGATTTCTTGGAAGTCTTAGCTGGAAAAGACCTTACCTTGTCACTGGAGGGTTCTTACTGGTATACCTTCTCTAGCTGGAAAAAAACATTTTCTTGTTGTTAATTTGAAAAATAATTAGTTTGTGTAGAACATCTTTATTCAGTTTATGTGATTTATTAGCTATTATTCTACAACTTTGATTTTTGTACACTATATGGTTTACTGTACATTTTTATCCCTTGTGAGGAGGGTAGGAAAGGCAAATCTTGGAGGTCAAACACAGCATAAGAGATTTGCGAAAACTATGTATGGGCTGTTCCTGAAAATAAAAAGATCTATCTGGAAGAAGGGCCAAGATGTATGTTGTTTCTGGTTTGTTTGGGTTTTGTGGTTGTGGTTTTTTTTTTGGTAAGGACGCATAAATTTCAAAGGCTGAAACATTAGGAGGAATGTTTGCTGAGCTGAAAGCTGCACGCACTAGGTTCCCATGGAATTATAGTGCAAATAACTCCCACCTAGCCTTGCGGGTCTGTAAAGTTTTCTAATAGCAGGCAACCAAAATTATTGTAGCTTTCTCATCATAGGCAGTTACTGCCACTGCTCTTCTGCACAAAGCTTATTTAGTCAGCAAAGTGTCACCTGAGCCTCCCTGCCTCAGTTCAGTAGATTTTGTTAAAGTTCATAGAATCATAGAATGATTTAGGTTGGAAAGGACCTTAATGATCATATATTTCCAACCCCCCTGCCATGGGCAGGGACACCATCCACTACACCATGTTGCTCAAAGCCTCATCCAGCCTGGCCTTGAACACTTCCAGGGAGCTTCTCTGGGCAACCTGTTCCAGTGCCTCAGCATCCCCTCCAGAAAGACCTTCTTCCTGATCCCTAATCTAAATCTACCCACTTTCAATTTAAACCCATTACCCTTTGTCCTGTCACTACATGGCCTTGTAAAAATTACCCCTCCAGCATTGCTGTAGGTCCCCTTCAGGTACTGGAAGGTGCTCTAAGGTCTCCCTGGAGCCTTGTCTTCTCCAGGATGAACAATCCCAACTCTCTCAGTCTGTCCCCTTAGGAGAGGCCCTCTGATGATCTTTGTGGCCCTCCTCTGGACTCACTTCAACCGGTCAATATCCTTGTCATGTTGAGGACTCCAGAGCTGGTTCTCCAGGTGGGGTCTCACAAGAGCAGAGTAGAGGGTGAGAATCCCCTTCCTCGACCTGTTGGCCACACTTCTCTGGATACAGACCAGGATATGGTTGGCTCTCTGGGCTGCCCGCGCACACTGCCAGCTCATGTCCAGCTTTTCATCCACCCGTAACCCCAAAAAAAGTTCTCTGGATACAGCCCAGGATACGGTTGGCTTTCTGGGCTGCCAGCACACACTGTCAGCTCATGTCCGGCTTTTCATCCACCACTACCCCCCAAGTCCTTCTCCTCAGGGCTGCTCTCAATCCGTTCTCCTCCACCCATCCCGTACTTGTGTGTGGGATTGCCCCAACCCATGTGCAGGATTTTGCACTTGGCCTTTTTGAACTCCATGGGGTTGGCAGTGGCCCATCTCTCCAGCCTGTCAAGGGCCCTCTGGATGGCATCCCTTCCCTCCAGTGTGACTACTGCACCACATAGCTTGGTGTCATTGGTAGATTTGCTGAGGTGCACTCAATCCTACCGTCCATGTCGCTGATGAAGATGCTAAACAGTACCAGTCCCCTGATGAATGCCACTCATCACTGTTCTCCACTCAGACATCAAGCTGTTGGCCACAAGTCTCTGAGTGCAACCATCAAGCCAGTTCCTTAACCACTGAGTGGTACATCTGTCCAATGCATGCCTCTACAATATAGAGACGAGGATGTCATGCAGGCTAGTGTTGAATGCTTTGCACAAGTCCAGGTAGATGACATCAGTTGTCCTTCCTTTATCCACCAAGGTTGTTACCCCATCATAGAAGGCCATCGGATTCGTCAGGCATGATCTGCCCTTGGTGAAGGCATGTGGCTGTCACCAGTCATCTCCTCGTTTTCCATGTGCCTTAGTATATCTTCTAGGAGAAACTACTCCATGATATTGCCAGGCATGGAGGTGAGACTAACTGGTATGTAGTTCCCTGGATACTCATTTTTTTCCCATTTTAAAGATGGAGGTTATGTTTCCCCTTTCCAGTCAGTGAGAACTTCACCAGGCAATCACAACTTCTCAAATATGATGTATACCAATTTATCAACCCTATACACTGGTTCCCTCAGGACCTGCAGATGTATTTCGTCAGGTCCCATGGACTTGTTCACCTTCAGGTTCCTCAAGTGCTCCCAAATCTGATCCTCTCTAACCATGGGTGGTTCTCCATTCTCCCAGTCCCTCCTCTTGCCTTCTGCAACATGGAGGGTACGGTTTGTGCCCCTGCTAGTGGAGATGG
>NW_010226344.1:45146-47245 GCF_000690775.1 Eurypyga helias
AGAGGCCAGTGTCTGCTCTTCTGAAGGCCAGGGCAGCGAGCTTGCTGTGCACCTTCCTTGCCTCCTTAAGGATCTCAAATGCCACCATTCCATGGTCGCTGCAGCCAAGGCTGCCCTTGAGCTTCACATTCCCCACCAGCCCCTCCCTGTTGGTGAGAACAAGGTCCAGCATGGCACCCCTCCTGGTCGCCTCCTCTGTCACTTGGAGAAGGAAGTTGTCATCGATACATTCCAGGAACTTCCTGGCTTGCTTGTGCCCTGCCGTGTTGTCCCTCCAACAGATACCAGGGTGGTTGAAGTCCCCCATGAGGACCAGGGTATGTGAACATGAGGCTGCTGCTATCTGCTTGTAGAGAGCCTTATTATCCACTCACTCATCCTGGCCAGGTGGCCTGTAGCAAACTCCTACTGCAGTATCCTCTCTCCTTGCCCTCCCTTTAATCCTGACCCATAAACTTTCTGCCAGCTCCTTATCCATCCCCAGGTGGAGTTCTATGCACTCCAGCTGGTCTCTGATGTAGAGAGCAACACCCTCTCCAGGTGAATGTGTTTTACATTCACATTAATTTTTGTAATTGGCAATTGACACATGCTTTTATAGCTCCTTCAGGTTAAAAGTCTTCCAATGGTACCTTTTTTTTAGTACTTAACAGTAAGTCATACATTAGAACTCTGTTTTGCTTAAGGATATGTGGTTTGACTTAAGGACCCAAAAGGACATAAAATTCATTTTATGAGACTACATTTTAAAAATATAGGTCAAGGTTCAAAATAGCTGAAGTTACATAGAAATGAAGCCTTCTGAGCTAGCTAGGCCTGTTTGCTCTGTAAAACATACAGAAGTTAATCTGTATTTTTACATGGTTTTCCTGTTTCTATAGCCTGCATATTTTTTATTATTGACAGACCTCTCTAGGAGTTATATCTTCTCTTGAGATTTTTACTCAAAGTCAGCAAGGCTAAGATGCCTCGCAAGTCTCAGTGTGGTCATGTTTATGAGTATCAGTAATGTCTTTGCCATGTTTTAGGAAAGATGTTTGATGGAGAAGCCATCTTAAGTGGTTAGATACATTCTATGAAGGTAACTATGTTGTATCTAGCTTTAATGTGCTTCTCTAGAGAGAAGGAAGAGGACCTTGAGTTACCTGAGAGTGCATTTTTATTTCTAATGATTTTTTTAAAGGGCACAGGGTGACTAGCTTAGCTGAAGATAGAATACCTAAGAAGTGTAGTATGCATAGCTGTCATGTATCTGAGCATTTGGCGACTCATGATGGAACTAAATCTGTCCTTCCACATTACGGAATCCTTCCTTAGCACTGAGTTAAAGAGCTGTACGGAGAGCAGTGGTGCAAAGGTGGAATATTTTTGTCATATCTCTACCATAGTTAAGTCCCTTTTCTAACATGCACCTGCCAACATAATTAAAATGCCTCAGCAGTCCATAGCAGCATTTCCAACGAGTTGCTCAGAAATGATTATTCCACGAAGAATTTGTCCATAAAAGTCAGAAGTGCAAACCCCAAGGGGATCGTTGTTGGAAGGTCATACTGTTGTGCTGATATGTCTTCCGGCTTCAGAGCTGATGAATTCAAATGTTTGCCTGCTGGGGAAGGGAGGGTGTCTTGTTGCTTCTGTTTATTGACTCCACTTTTTTTAAAAAGTCATGTCAGGGATTTTTTTTTATTTCTTTCCAGCTGTGGGAGACAAAATGTCAATAGAATAAGTGACCTATCCACCAGAACTTGCCATGAACCATTTGGCTGGACCGCCTGAGGGAGAGGTAAGTGAAGAGCCAGCAAATGGAGCAGTGAACGAGTCAGCAGAGGCTGACCTGGAGCACTCAGAGGTGGAAGAGGAACAGCGGTATGCAACTCGCTACCCAAGGCATACAAATAGCATCCAAGGAGGCCTGTCTGGGCAGGAGGAGGAAGGCATGTTAGCTCGGTCAGCCAGCACTGAGAGTGGTTTCCACAATCACACGGATACTGCAGAAGGGGATGTGATAGCCACAGTGGAGGACGGCTATGATACAGAGAGAATTCAGGAAAATGAGGATGACAGCACGTATGCAGTGCAGTACAGGCCTGAGTCCGAGG
>NW_010226344.1:47287-52393 GCF_000690775.1 Eurypyga helias
TACCCAATCACTTACATTTCCATTCCATCGAACACGAGGAAGCCATGAATGCAGCCTACTCTGGTTATGTCTACACACATCGTCTCTTCCACCGAGGAGAGGATGAACAGTATGCTGAGCCTTATGCCGACTATGGACTGCAGGAGCATGTGTACGAGGAAATAGGAGATACACCAGACCTCACTGTTAGGGAGGGGTTCCAACAGTATGAGCGAGAAAGGGAGGAAGCCGACAATTACCGCAAGGAGGCACTTGGTGCCCGCCTTCACCATTATGATGAACGGTCTGATGGAGAGTCTGACAGCCCTGAGAAGGAGGCAGAGTTTGCACCCTACCCAAGAATGGATAGTTATGAACAAGAGGAGGACATTGATCAGATTGTAGCAGAGGTGAAGCAGAGCATGAGCTCCCAGAGCTTAGACAAGGCAGCTGAAGACATGCCAGAGGCAGAGCAGAGTTTGGAGCATGGTCACACTCGTGCCAGTGGTGGGCATGAAAGTAATGGCCAGCTCCCAGCTGGGTCACGAGTTACACCCAGCTCAGGAGAATCTGTACAGAGGTACAGCAAGGAAAAGAGAGATGCAATCTCACTGGCCATTAAGGATATTAAAGAGGCTATTGAGGAAGTGAAGACAAGGACCATCCGTTCTCCGTATACACCTGATGAACCTAAGGAGCCTATCTGGGTGATGAGGCAGGACATCAGTCCAACCGGGGACTCTGATGACCAGAGGCCACTAGATGGAGATGTGAGTATGCAAAGCTTTCAGCTCTCAGGTTATGTGTCTCTTGTTCCTTCAGTTTTGACATACATGGCAGTGAAATAGAGTGGATTTTGTTCTTGTTCTGTGATTCATCCTTTAGTGAAGTATGTATTCCTTTGTCTATTTTGAATTTGTACCCTAGAGGACATATGAGAGGTAAGCATGTGCATTATCAGTGGGCCAAATTTTTCTTTATAAAGCACTGTTAAAACCCCAGTTATACTGTACAAGAATTTGTCACTTGAAGCTCTTCACTTGTTTTTTCTAAAAAGAATGTTGTTGCATGTTTTTACTGCCATGAGATATTATAGATTAGCTACCAAACACCTGGTCTTCTGTTATCTATCCTTGCCTGTTTCTGTTAATTCTAGGTTTCTAAATTTCATTTTCTGTAATATAACAATCCTAACAGTTCCCTCAGAAGTCTGTTAATGTTCTTTATGATGGTATCATAGATCACATTCTTATTACAGAAAAGTTGCAGGGGGTTTTGTCCACTCGTGGGCTCTAGAAATGTGTTATGAATCTCAGTATACCACATAATCACTTTCCAGCAGCCTAAGCCTTGAAGGCCATTATTCAGATTTACATCATCAACACTTCTGACACTTTGTACTTTTGTCATGAGTCTGAACTTGGATCAGAATCAGTTCACAGTTTATGTTTCCAGTTGCCTGTATAATAATCTTTACTTGAATGTTTATGGGGTTTCTGTATTTCTAATAAAATAAACTCATAAACAACTGCTAATTGCATTAAATTTATGCCTGATATGGAAAGAGCTGTTAGGCTGAATTTACTGGCCAAAAATAGTTGTAAAAATGGGAAGACATTTTTGGAACATGGTATTGTGAGTTGCTGAAAAAGCATGCAAGCTGTTTGAGGCATATAGCTTCCAGATCTTATCTTTTCTTAAAAACTGTTGGAAACACACAGAAATAGAAATGAGTGTGTTTGGTTTGGTTTTTTGTTTCTTCATAGTTTCATTGAAACTTTTTCGTTTAAACCGAAACTGTTGCAAACATTACTTCTACAAATATTTTTAAAGTCATGTTTGTTACAGAGTGGAATAGCAGTTGTGGAGGGCTGAAGAAATCTTCTCAGACTATTCTCTACAGGCGAACAACTGTTTTTAGCTTCTTTAAAAATTTCCAGAAGTTGTTATTATTTCTCTCGTCTTTTTTTTAAACGATCACATTACTTTTTGTTGTACAGTTTGTTCACCATATTGTGTGTGTTTCTGAGTGCTGTCTTCATCTGGGAGGAGCAAATAACTTCCTGTTGGTTCCTGATTCTAATCCCCAGTACCATGATGATCTCAGTGATAGTAGGCTGGGGATGCTGAGAGCACTGAGTCCTTCCTGAAGGTGCTCCAGCTGCTCTCCAAAATCTTGCTGCACCTTCCAGAATTTAACTTTTCTAAGGTATGCTGGTAGGACTCAGCCTGGTATGTTCATACAGTAAACAAAAGAGGTGTTTCTGTTGTTCTGTATCCACATTCAATATTGAAATACATAGGAGTTTCCATTTTGCACCAAAAGTAAATTTCTTGTTTGATATTTTTCATTGCCTGTCGGATAAAGAGCTCACTGACATTTTCAGTGCTGGCTGTAATCAAAATAGTGGTATATAATGGCAGTAGAGCTCAGAGCAACAATAAGTGATGGATGTAGATGTGCAGACAGTTTGTGTTCTTGGAAGGAGGAAATAAATAGTTTTTAAGTTCTGTAGCAGATTGAAGGAAATACATGTTGCAGAAGAAGGGACCTAGGACTGGGTATGAATTTTATTATTTACTGAAGAAGAGGTATATATTTGCTTTATTGGATTCTTTAATTCAGATGACAAGTCATGAACAGTCTGCTTTCTTTAATGAAGCATTCCTAAAATTTCTTAACAGTAATTAGGACAAAATTAGGTTGTGTTGACTAAGTCACCATGTGTGACTCACTCATCAATTATAATAAAAATATAGTTGAAGTCCATTAATCTAAATGTAGATTTTTCTCGTCTCCCTTGAGAAAGAAACAGGATCTCAGGCAGGAGCTTGTCAGTGAAAACAGTATATGCCAGAAATGTTATTCAGCCTTATTTACAACACTGGCCTTGAAACAAGGAATTACATAGAGAGTGTTTTATCTTAGGCAGACACCCTTTTCTTCCCCCAGAAGTATGAAGGGCTGCACGTAAGGGATGCAAATGGCATCTAATTTGAAAATCATCCCCACGTTGTTTTTTAACAAAACCATTTTTAGACATAAAACTTACTTGAAAATGTTTGTAATAATTTTGTGTTGTTAATCATATGATATTGAAACTGGTAGGACGTCTTTAGATTAAATAGCATTTAGCTGGGACCTCTCCACAAGAGAGCAATGAAACCAGGGATCTGGAAGAATGAAGCTCATTAAATATGACAACATCTTTTGCCTTTTATCACAAGAAAGTGACTATCACTCCCCAGTGCTGACATTTAGATGATACATTCACAGCAGAACGTTTGGTAGAACACCAGTTGGAAGTGTCCTGAGACTACTGAGATAGACACATATGAAATAGAAACAATTGACATATATTTCCAAAATATACTTATCAGAAAACTTTTTAAACCAAAGCAGACCATCACTTGGATACAGCCTCGTGAGGGTATCTTTTAAAAGAGCTGTGGAACTGCAATAATGTGACATTAGGAACCTGACCCATGATGGAAGAGACTGGAACTGCAGTTAGGTTGTGTTTTCTGAATGAGAAATGAGAATCTCTTCGCACCATACTGAATAATACTCATAGCTGGAGACCAACATGGAGCTTAGGCTACACACGTCTGAGACTGGTAGAGGGGGTGGCATCCTTTAGGAAAATATGTTCTTACAAGTGCACACAATCACCTCACTGGAAGGGCATGCCCATATCCCATTTAGGTAGCTCTTGCCCATCATTATTCTTGGTCAGATTATCCACCAGAAACCTGCTGTAAAGCGCCAGGTGCAGAAGTAGGGATGTTTAAACATCTACATGGTTTAATAGTAAACATCTGCAGTGCATGGATCTGGACTTAAGAATGGATTTAAGGGGTCTGTTGTGAGATCCCCTCTAGATTTCTGCGGCCAGCTCTGTGGCCCTCAACATAAATACATCAGCTGGTTGGAGTGAATCTAGAGAAGGCCAGGAAGATGATCAGAGGGCTGGAGCACCTCTGCTATGATGAAAGGCTGAGCTTGTTCAGCCTGGAGAAGAGAAGGCTCTGGGGAGACCTTATTGCAGCCTTCCAGTACCTGAAGGGGCCTACAAGCGTAGCCGTGGAGGGACTTTTTACAAGGGCCTGTAGTGACAGGACATGGGTGACTGGTTTAAATTGAAAGCAGGGAGATTTAGATTGGACATCAGGAAGAAGATCTTCACCGGGAGGGTGGTGAGGCACTGGAACAGGTTGCCCAGGGAAGCTGTGGATGCCCCATCCCCGGAAGTGTTCAAGGCCAGGCTGGATGAGGCTTTGAGCAACTTGGTCTAGTGGAAGGTGTCCCTGCCCATGGCAGGTATGATCTTTAAGGCCCCTCCCACCCCTAACCATTCTATGATCTATGATATTCAGGTGGAAGAGGAAATAGTTTTATGTACTAGGTATCTCAGAATGCAGTTAAATATTCCTGTGTATAAACTGTTTGGAGGCTTTAAAAGAGCACTTCAGAATTTCATAAAGCTTTGAGAATAGTGGCTTTCTTAGTTGTGGAAGTACAGAGATGTGCTGAGAAAAGCACTGAAAGGCACAAAAGCTCAAGCAGTTTTTTTCTGGCTGGGATTTTAAGAGTATTTCTGTCCTCTCATGTCCAGAGAAGGGAAACAGGCTGCCTGCTTTTCACTTCTGCCATGATCACGAGAAAACCATGGTTTGGAGGGAGAAGTTCTCAATTTCAGAACTAAAAGCCATGACCTTTTTCTGAGGTCCATTCAGTTTTCCAGAGGGTTATAGATCTGAAAGCCAGGTTTCGTTGACCTGCAGGGCATGTTTTGTTGCTGTGTGCCAGACTTTGGTTTTGCAAATCCCTCTCATCAGTGCTCATAGTCTCTGTTCCTCTGCAGACACTTGAGGTGATGCAATGTTAGAATAAACCCTAATATAAAGTAAAACCACGTACTGTCCTGTTTGGATTTGTGAAGTAGAAATTCTGAACTGAGGACAAGCGTTTCAGGTAGAACAGAACTGAGCTGCACTCTTTTTATTCTCTGTTCTTGGCTGCATGTATACTATTTCAACATTTGAGGTCTCAGTTGGAGGATTTTCTTAATTCTGGTAACTCTGGAAGTGAAGTGTTTTCATGGACATGAATTTGCTTCACTTTTT
>NW_010226344.1:52518-58870 GCF_000690775.1 Eurypyga helias
GGAAATAAAGATTAGTTTATATTTCTAGAATATTGTTTTCTTTTTCTGAGCAGACCTTTTAAAACTGTTAGTTGAGTATATGGGTCATCTTTCTATTATCTATGCAAGGCCACAGTCTTAAAATTGTACAGAATAAATATGTGCCAAAAACCCCAAACCAAAAATAATTTTAAAAAAAGGGCATTTTAATATCCAGGGCAGAAAGCTTTCTACTGATTCATCAGTCACACAAAAGAAAGCATAAATTTATCAATTAGTTTGCTTGAAGACAAACACTCTCCAGACGAGTTATGGGCTTTAAATTACAATGACCACTGGACATCTAACGCCTTGAATATTTATTTTTGGGGTTTGGGTTTTTTGTGGTTTTTTCTTTTTGTGTGTGTGTGTGTTTTGTTTTTTGGTTTTTTAGGGTTTTTTTTTTAATTACTGAAACATGAAAACAATTTCAAGTCATTTTTTCTATGCTGCTGAAAGCTAGAACAACACTTGCTGCAGTCTTAAAGTTCTTTGAAAACACAGGAGGGAGCCACACTAATTTTTGCAGACTGACACATGAAGCTGCATTTGAACTAGAAGTTCAAGTGAAAGTACAGCTAAGGAAGTACATACTTGAGACAGAGAGACAACCAGCACTGAACCAGCTTCCAGGAGCCCTGCTGCACTGGCAGCCGTCTATCTAGCATGCATGCTGCTGGCCAGACCCTGCCCATATAGTGTGTGTGTGATCTGATGTGCAGTCAGAGTCCATATAGCCTAAGATATTAATCAGAGAGAAGTTACCAGCTCATGAAGTGTGACTGTGGTAGTACATGGTTATTGCTACTGACTCATGTGGCCAAGAGACTCTTTGAAATGGGCAAAATAAAGGGCCATCTTTCCAAAAAAACATTTATTGTTTGCTCACTTTGAGATTTTGTGTCAGATGTAAACCTCTATGTAATCTTAGCTATATTTTTATTTTGTTTTTGAGACTTAGTAATATAGCAGTAGCAGGTGGGGTGGGTGGTCTTTAGACTTTGACAGAGATACACAGTTTTTGCTTTGGTCAGAATCTCTATTTTTGTAACTTTCATGAATTAAAAGAAGAATTAAGTCAGTGGTGTGATGCAGACACTCACAGGCAGGGTGTTTGTTTTAAAAACTCTGGTTTATTCAGAACTTTTGCATAGTGCGATGTGTGAACAGTCAGATCTCTCAAGTGGGACTGTCATTGTCCAGGTGGTGGCGAGTCGCAGGAGGCTTCATCCTTGCAGGGCATCGTCAACTGGATCAGGGAGATTCCCCAAACTGTATTTGTCGGCAGACCTTACATACAGCTGATACGCGATTTTACATGACCACTCTAGCATGTGTGATCTATTGCTGTAGTTTACCTTAATCTACATACAAAAATCCTCCTGTGTTAACTGTGTAATAAATTAAATTGCATAGGTTGTTCCACAGTATGTGTGTATGTGTATCGTAGTTCTAAGTTGGTTTTATTTTTTCAAACCCTCCATTTTTAACACTGTAGTTAAAGCAAATTTAAACAAAGACTACCAAGAATGAGGATTAGGTATATTGTAAGGAAATTTAGCTTTCAATTCCATTCTTTGTGGGTACCTCATGCTGTCTAAAAGCTGTGAACATATATGGATGGTCTCAGTCTACATTTTAGTGAATAGAATTTGACCTGTTCGAATCACAGTAGATTATCTGCCACAACATAGCTGTGCTAAAACCTAAGAGATCTACTACCATAGTTGTGTCATACTGGGCAGTGCTTGTGAATTATGCATTTGACTATGTTCGATCTGAGTATTTCATAGTGCTTTGACCTTTTTCTAATGTATATGGGTACCTCTCAGAAGACTTTTTATCACTGATAATCAGGTAAATTTAAAAGCCTTACTTGATCCAGTTGTCCCCTCTGAATTAATGTACAAGTTGACTGTATTTGCCATTCTTCTGTCAAGAA
The DNA here is from genome assembly GCF_000690775.1 of Eurypyga helias. Lineage (NCBI taxonomy): Eukaryota > Metazoa > Chordata > Aves > Eurypygiformes > Eurypygidae > Eurypyga > Eurypyga helias. Next base: position 54,479 of record NW_010226344.1, read on the forward strand.
GTCTGTAGGTGCACAATAATGTCGTGTAAGTCATGGCCTTTTGTTTTAGTGAATCTTGGATTGCCTGAGTATTTGTTGATTTCATCCCTGCTGTCCCAGCCTTGTATGTGATGTTGTGACCCACTAGGTTATACTCTTTTTGGATAAACTGTTGCTCAAAGCAGGTAAAACAACACTGCTTTTATAAAGCAAGAGCAGGTGGTTGTATCTGAAGGTGTTTCAGTGTCAGTTGTGTTTTTCATGAAATATTCAGTAGCCAGTTGGTTTGACCTCGATGGGTTACATGCAACATAATACATCATAGTCCTCTCCTGTTATAAGTGCTGTTATTAAATTCCTCTGCACAATAGCAAGGAAGGCTTTTCAGGTGGAGTGGGTTGTGTGTTAGTTGAAATCAAACAACGCCAAAATTGAAATGGAGAATTTTTGGATGTACCAGCTTGAGTATCATAAAAAAAATGTAAGTAGATGTTCAGTAAGAGAAATGGGGTACTAGTACTTTTTTACTGCTGCACTTAAGAAAACACTTTTTAATTCCATTGATGGATATCGTTACGTAATAACAGCATGCTTCACATGAACTTTTTGTGTTTGTTCTGACAGCATTTTTTAGCCTTCTAAAACTTGTTAACAGATAATGAAGCAGTCACTAAGCATTTATTTTAGACTTTGTCTTGTAGAGGTTTGAGCAGCTATGCAAGTTGTCTACCTACTGTGACTTATCAAAATATTTCTTGTTATTGCTATGAAAACTGCTTCCAGACTGTGACTGCATTCTTTCCTTGTGCAATGTATATGGTACCTCCAAAAACGCGTTTTGATGCAGAAGAGAACCGAGTGTTTATTCTTCAAAGTCTGAGCTTTCTTGTACAAATGTTTTAGGGCATAGCTCGTCATGTAATGTCACGTCACAAACTTTGTAGGATGTTTGATATTTGGGCTTAGTCGTTTTGGTTTTGGGATTTTCTTCCCAGAAAATTTTGAGCAGACGTGCAAACAGAGCATATGGAAAGCTATGTGGTCATTTTGATCACTGGTTAATTCTGATACTTTGTAGATGAAAATAGCTGAGTAAAGGTATTGATAGTGCTCACTGTCAATACATTTTAAATCATGTGAAATTCTGTAATTTTAACAACCAACTGGTTTAAATGAAAAAAATGTTATCACTTTGGGGTGTGAATATGAGAGCTTTCAGGCATTTTAAAGAATTTTCTTTTCTGGGAACATTTGATGGTAAAATATTATATGCTTTACATTGTTTCTTTGATTACTATTTAAAGCTCAATCCCACAACATCCCAACGCCATTATTAGGTTGATAGTATTGTGCACCTTTTATACTGAAATCCTCATGCAGAAATACTAACTAACTATTGGGCATGTGAGCACTATGAGCATGGTTCCTTAAGTATGTGGAAATTTCCATATGTGCAGTTGAGTCACTGTGGCACTAACTGGTAGTTACACAGCAAGTCAGGGAGGCCTGTATCTCTCCCACTGCCCCTGTGTGAATGCCAGCCGTGCAGTGAGTGATCCCTCAGTTGGTTGGGGCAAGCACATGCCAGAATTCTAGGGACTGTGTCACAGCTGCATCTAGTTAAGGACCGTATCACAGCTACATGTCCTTTTTGCCCTGCAGTTGTGTTTCAAAATACAGGGAGATGGAAGGACTGCTCTTTAATCCAGGAGATACCTGTTAAAGGAATTGCTTCTTAACTGTATATTTAGTAATTAGTCAAGATTTACATTTTGAAAGAATGAGGGTAAAGAGAAAGAGGAGAAGAAGAGAATTTTATTTTCTTGATTTGTTCTGTATCTATGAAGCTAAGCTTGCAAAACTTTTGCACACTATTTCATAGAATTCAATGTTTCAGCTGGAGTGGAAGCATAGCAGGAGGGCATTCCTAAATTGGTGCTCCTGCCAGTATTGAAGTGTAGCCCTTTTCTGGTATGCCTTCTTGGCTTAGAGAAAGCTGTCATGTAATTGCTTATTGTACAGAAAATTATGCTACCAGGAGTCAGTGTTCACAAAGGAGACAGAGGAGTCCTGTAAAAAAAAAAACCAAACTTTATTCAAATAAAGGGAGAGTCCATGGGACATATTCCTGTGTGGTCTCTCAACCTACAGATGGATGAAGCCTCCTTTTATCCTACTTTTCCCGGTCGCAAGAGACCCTCCTCATTTCCCCATTGGCTGAGGTACTCTTGAGTGTACAGACTTCCCAATGCGTCCTCTTGGGTGTCCATGTTTCCCGACCCGCCTCAAGACTAGACACATTCAAGACACTCATGTGATTTAGATAGTCCAGTTATTCAGGTGGTTTAACATATTCAAGGGATCATGTAGTTTAGATATTCCAGATATTCAGGTAGTTACCACATTTAACACATTCAAGGGATAATGTTGTTTAGATATTCCAGATATTCAGGTAATTTGCATATTCAAGGGATCACATAGTTTTGATATTCTTTCTTATCTTAAGTCTGAGTTCACACAGGCTTCTTTTGTTCCTTGTCTTGAGCCTGGGTGTGCACAGGCTTCTTTTGTAAAGACACAAAACTGGTGTTCCTATCATTATGAAACCAGAAGACTAGTATATGACTGTTTTGCCATCCATGATGAACTGTTGAGCTGCCAAAGGTAGGGCCAAACTCCCTATGTCAAAGGAAACTGTACAATGCCAGAGCTAAACACTGATAAGCTAAACACTCAGATGGCATAGCAAAGTGCTAAACTTTCCTTTGAGTATTCACATTTTGGCATGGGCACTGATATCTCCTTAAGATCTGCCTTTAATAATGCCTGCTGGGTTGAAGCTTTTTCCTTTATTTCATTTTGCTCACCTTCATTAATTCCATACTCTGTGTTCTTGTGTCATACCTCGAAACCAGTCCCTCCCGTAGCTTTGTAGTGTCACGAACATTCATTAGGAATTGCCTATGATTAGAATATCCTTTCCCAAAGCATTCTTTCCCTTTACCAAGATACTTGCTGGTGGATCACATAGATCTAGATGTTCCATGATACTGCCTTTTTGTGCCATTCCCGAGGATCATGAATGACTAGGACATGACTGGAAAGACCATTTCTCCACTGGATTGTTTAAGGTGAAGGGAGAAAAATGAGGAAAACTGATCTAGACAGAATATATAATACTAAGACCATAGCAGAAACTGTGAAATAGTTTCCAAGTTTGCGCTGCATCTGGGATGAGGAATTTGTTTGGAATGAGTGTCTTTGATTACATTGGTACTGAGTATTCCTTGAATATGTTCATAAGTCCTTGAATACGTAAGTATTACTCTGTACAATTTATAAAAGTTGTTTTCTAAAATGATTGAATAACATTTATGGCAACCACTGTGGCCTATATCTGCTCAGATTCAATTAGTTAGGATTTCAGATTAATTATACCTGAGATCATGTGTTCTTATGAGGAAGCTGCAGACTTGTCTTCACTGTCTGCAGTTTGACAACTTAAGTAATCTTCAGCTGATTTGCTGTGTTCTGGTCATGGTCAATTCACCTGTCTGCCATCACAGCTTACTTCTTAATTACTTTATTTTTTCATTCCTAGAATACTAGAGCTAGGACACGGTCTGCATTGCTTGCAGCCTTCAGTAAGCTCACTGTATTGCCTGCGTGCAATAAGCATGTACTTTTGCAACTGAAAGCCTTGTAACTGCAGCTTAGTTGAATGCTGACAGTTAGTGTAAGTAGTTGGATTTATACCAATATCAGATGATCCTCCATTAACCTTGCAAAAATACAGTTTTATGACGCTCTTTCTGGCTGAGTGTTGCTTGCCACTGAGTACAGCTTTTTATTTTTCCAGCTGCTTCATTTCATACATTACTGACAAATAAACACCATTTTAAAAAATAATATTTAGGTGTTCAGAGTAAGTTCACTGAGATACTAATGTGTGGTCATTATGATCAAAAGCAAGGGTGACAACATTTCAGAAGTGTTTGTATTTTTTTTGCTTTTTTCTCCCTCTCATCTATTATTTCCACTGCCAAGTTAGAGGAAAATACGAACAAACAATTTCTACATTGGTCACTCATTATTATTTACTTTTCTTGTTATGTCTAGTCTCCATCTCCAGATGCCTCTTCACCTCAGGGTGCTGAATCGTCAAGTAGGCAACATCACCAGGATGTCTGCAGTACAGCAGAGGTGTCCACTAATAAAGAGGTAGAGTGAAATATTTTTAAAAGTCATGGTCTTGTTCATGCTATTTGTGCATTTTTGTTTTACTTTTCCTCCTTGTACCTGTGCAATCCCTTCTCCCAAAACTGTAACAAACTTGAGAAGCTGATTTCTTGCTCCTTTCCCTTATGCTTGTCTGGCTGACTGACTGAATTTCTAACTTAGTTAAGACCGTTT
>NW_010226344.1:58898-69438 GCF_000690775.1 Eurypyga helias
CTGCAACTAAATTTATTTAACAGGCTAGGATGTATCGATTTACCAAACAGCCAACTTAACCTCTGTATTAGAGGCAAAAGGAAGAAGCCCTTTTCTTTTTTCCATTCAGAATGTCTTCCCAAAAAGAAAATAATGTTTCTCAGCTGAATGAAAAAGCTTGTTTAAATAAAATTAATTAGGTAGTAATTTATGTTGCTTAATATTTTGTCATTGTAGAAACTGACCTGCCAGTGATTCAGTCAGAATTCAGTTCCTGACTCCAGGTTTCTCAAAATAAAGCTAAATACTTATGTTCTTTTTCCTTTTTTTTTTCCCCCCCCAACTGTCAGCTATTTTACACTGTGTTAGTTTAACCAACACAAAATGAGAAGTGTGAGTAGAACTTCTTGCAGTGTGAAAAGAAAGTAATTTGGTATACAAAATATTTGGTTTATTATAGAATGGCAGGCTCTGTAAACCGGAAAATCTGTAAATATTTGTTTTATTAGCTTTTTGGTTTTTAAACATAAAAAAATCTAGAAACTGTAATCTAACAAGATACCATGCTCTTACTGATAGCAATACAGAAGTTATCTTCCACAATATAAAAAAGCAACTATCTACTATAACTGGAAATACTGAATAAAATTGAAACACTAATTAGTAATCTTTTTTTTAATGATCAACAGATAATAAAGTTTGTAACATATATCTATTTGTGCCAGTCTGCATTTGAATTTAGAAAATAATGAAAGGTTTCAAAAGACTTAAACTCATAATTTCTCATGTTCATAATAAATTGTGCCGTTAATTTTTCATCTGTCATATTGTTAGCTTGTTAAAGTCTTTAGCTTTCTTCAGTAGAGATTTTGCCCCTTCATATATATCCTAACTTTTAGGAGTTCTTGGATATTGATAAAGTTACCCAGAGGAAGAAAACAAACAAGATGCTACTCATTTCAGGTTATAGGATGTACTTATATGTAGTGATAGAGGTGATAAACTTGGTTTCACAGCTGTGTCAAGCTGTTTGCTTCCCATAGGTGAGCAGTAATGCCTGCTTTAGTACTTCCAGTGCAAGAACAACAGTGATAAAGAAGCCCCATAATTTTTGGAAATGACTTTCAGGTCTTAATAAAATCTTTTTATAAAATATAGATTTTGTAATACTAGGTGGCAACGAGATTAACAAGAGTAATGAAACGTTAATGACCTTAATATTTCATTATTCATGATTATGTAAAATTCAAAAGTGTAGGTTTCCTCCTGTTGGTAACGTTACCTGTTTATTATTTGTGTTGTCTTAATAGAATGTCTTTCAACCTGGGTAATGAAAAAAAAGAAACTTGATTTTGTGTTCGAGTTATTGCAACAAAAGCATATATGATGACAGTTTACACCACCCTATCCTGAAAAGTTAATCAGATTGCTGAATAGTTTCCCCATCTGTAATTACAGACTTTGTTCACTCTATTTAAAATAATAAATGTACTCTGGAAAGGACATTTATATGCATGAGCTGTCTTTGGTGTGTAGGGGATTTGGCCTTTAGGCCTGGCAGAGCCCAGAGATTGAATTTCCCTCTTAGCACTACACCATCAGCAATTACAATTGTTGAAGTTCATATGCATAGCTGCCCCAGTAAAAAGTCATCTGAACAGATGAAAGAGACACTGATCTGAAAAGGCATGTCAGTGTCCTCACAGCAGTTTAAATGCTTTGGCAGCGGCAGATCATTGCGTATTGACATCTTTATTTATGATAGTACAATTACTGATGGAGACCATTCTTGGTTTTGCAGTACAGTTTGGTCATTTTCATAAGGAACAGCAAGTACTGAAAGGCTACACAGGTTCTGCTGTCTGTCACATGCACCTTTTGTTTTTATTTCATTAGTTGTTTTGTTTTATAGCAAGATGAGCATCATTGGTTGAAAAATATTAGTTGTTTCATCCATTTTCTAGTTCTTACAATGGAAAACACTCCCTGGAGTTAGTCACTCAACCTGTCACATAACTGTGACCTTCCTAGTTCACCTGTTTTTTCCATTAATACACAGAACCTAGTAAGTTGCTCATCATAAAGGAAAATAATTTGGCATGTATTTCAGTGAATAAGATCTGGAAAATATACTGGAAATTGTCTATGATATTATGCATTATTCTGGTCATATATAGATGTTCTTTTAATAAAACTGTACAAAACAGTTATTGGAGGAGTTGCAGCTTAGTTGTAGACTCACAAAAGTTTTGTGATCCTTGGACTATTCAAAATTCTAAAATTGCAGCTGTAAGTATGGTATTAATTTAGACTGTTTATATATTCAAGTCAGGATTTTTTTTATATTTTCATCTTACACAACTTGAAGCCACCAGATGTGCTTTTGTGCTTGATATAGTGTAAACCCAGTTGGTGGTGAGCTGGTAGTGAATTCAGTTACTGCACAGAATACAGGTTGCTACCTAATCTGTTAAAATTTAATACAGCCTACAAAAAAGCTTTCTAATATGAAGGATACATCTAAGCACAGTCCTAATGAATAACATAATTTGCTTAATGAATAATAGGATTTTATTAATGAATAACTGATTGGGCTGATGGTTTCATTCATTAATAGTAACAGTTATAGCATAATTTTATATATTCCTCCATGTATTTATTTGTAGTTCAAAGATTTAGTGTCTTTGAGATATGATGTATTTTCCTGCATAGTTCTTGATTAGTTAATGTAGAGTACTGTTGGTAGGCAGTTAATATACTGTTGAACATGAACGAGTAATTCAAAACTGGGGCTAGCATGTTGCCTGATAGATAGACACAAATGGAATACATTGTATTATCTCTGGTAGGTGCCTAGAGTTTGAAAATAATAAATGTAATAATAAATCTTAATAAATTATAATTTTCCTCTGCTAATAACTGTGAGTGATTTACTTTTTTTTTTTTTTTTTGGTGATGGAGAAATTTCTAATGCATATTTGTGCATGCTCTGTTATGTTTGAAATCCTTTGTGTCTTATTTACAGTCCAGAAAAAGCTTGGCTTCATTTCCAACTTATGTTGAAGGTAAGATAGTTCTACAACTTCTAAATGTTTTTTTAGTATCCAAAAAATTACAATATTTATCATGTAAAAGATCTTATTTGCTGAATGTAAAAGCTCTAGGGTTAGATATCCTGATTTAGAGTAAACTGTGTCCAATCTGGAACCTGAGCTAAATCCTACTGTGCTCTTTCAGAAATTTAGAAACATGGAACTTCTATTTTTAGTGTTTCATTCATAGTTTCTGTCTCATTTCTGTTCTTTTATCAGCATCTCTTAAAACAGTACTATTTTTTATGGTATTTACACAAAACACATGAATGTGTGTCAACAAGGAAAACAAGTTAGGCAAGCAGAGTATACTGCTCTCTCCAGCACTAATTTCAGTTGGCAGGCTCAATCCAATCTCAGCTGGATTATTTAGCAGAATTGAATTAATTGGCAGGCCTGCTGGAGGAAATCTGCACTGCTTTACAGCTACTTGTCCTCTATCAAGTCGTCTTTCATGTCTTAGAGTTAAGGTTGCACTTGTATGAGTGCACATTTTATTCAGAACAATGTGAAAAAGCAAGTTACCTGCTATATGAACTGCTGTTACCTCTTGTATGAGCCTGCGTCCTGTGTATACAGGAAGACTGCATGCTGTAAAACCCCCTTATTTTGTTACGAGAGCATGACAGAAGCAGAAAATTTGAAGGTTTTTGGTGGGTTGGTTGGGGTTTTTTGTGTGGTTTGTTGGTTTATTTGTTTTGGGTGGGGTTTTGTTTTGTTTTTCCCCCTGACAGCAGTTGGTCCATATGCTTGATGAAAGGCCAGAAATACAGTTGATGTGATACATCATTTGGGCTGTTATGGAACTCTTAGGGTTGCTTTACAGTGTGCTGTGTTTAAGTCATTCTGACCATTCTCTTTAGACTACAAACTGATAATTGGTTTAGTTTTCAGTGTATGAGCTGCACATGTTGGAGTTTTGTGTCCAGAATGTCAACTAATGTAAATTTCATATATTGTTTTGAAATTAGCTGAACTTTGGAATTTTGCAGCAATGAAGGATCTTTCTTAGAACTGAAATTCATATCCTAGTGGTAGCTCTGTCTAGCTATCTTAAATAATCCACCCCTCCTCAAAAAATAATTGTAAACTAGATCTTGGTCCAGTGCAGAATTCCTTAAAAAACCCCAAATTTTCAATTTTTATTCACTAGCAGTCCAAGAAAAACTTGCTAGCACCTATGCTACACTTCCGTTCAGATAATAATTTGTCAGAGGTAATAAATGAAGATGATCTTATGAAAAGCAGTGCTGACTATGTGTTCACCTCTGAAAATAGAGCACATACCTTTTTTGGTTTTAATATGCTTTCTTCTAGAATTCTTACCTGCACCATTGTCAGTCTATATTTTTGTGTGTTTTGATCAAAAGTTGTAGTATGTATAGGATTTTGTACCCTATACAGTGAAGTGGTGGAAATTGTAAAAAAGCCTTGACATAGAGAGTAGCAAATAGCAACACTGAAAATGTTAACTTGGTTTAAATGTTAAAATGGTTTCAGGACTGTAAGAGTGTGCAAATATGAGTACTTCCAGATGTATAAATTTCCTTAAGGAAAAAGTTCCATTTCTTTGGGTCATATACTTTAAAGTGACTTGTTCATGTTGAGAACTTTTACCATTAGCGTTCTTTAAGATGATTTGCATTTTCATTTGCCTTGAAGATTAAATGTTTTTCTTACTTGGAAGAAAACAGGAAGCTTCGTAAGTTAACTAAATGTCCTCTTGGATCATGACAATTTTAACATGCAGTGGAGCGTTAAAATAGAACATTTTTATGTATACAGTTTTTAGATAGAATTGCCAAACACCAAAACACTGGGAGATCATAAATGCTGCTTTGTAAAGCTTTGTGTTGTTAGGCATTTAACACTTCCCACAGAAGCTGATGAGAGTAGGATCATTAAGAATCTGTGGGACTAAGAGAGTTGTTTTGCTATCAGGAGAGTGCATACTCTGTGTATTTAACAACATTTTTATTTAATTCTACCTCAATGTCCTTCTTGAGACGAAGAATGATTTTTAAAGGTCTGTGGCATAAAAGTACTTTGCTTAATTGGGCAGTCAGTCTTCTTGGTAAAGGGAGACATATTGTACCTGTAAAGCATTCCTGAGGCATGGGGGTTCCTCTGCCTGTTGTACTAACTGCAACTACACATGAGTGAGCAAGTGGCTGATGGTTGTTACTAAATTGCACCCTTCCTCATTCTGTTTGTGAATGTTGCTCTTAAAATTGCAAGGCTGGTTTTGTAGGATGGAGCGCAAGTTGGGGAACTGTGTCTGTCCCTTTACAACAGTGAAAACATATTATTTTGCTTCGGTGTAATCCCTGCTGACAAAAGCATGAGCTATCGTGAGAGACAGGCTGGATTAACAATTACAGGTTTTGCTGGAGAGACGTTGATAGCATTTGCTTGTTGTTTTGTACCTTTGAAAGTACTGGTTGCCTTAGCATTATGCTAAACCGAAGTATTTCACAGGAGGATTTGTAGCCATTAGGTGCAGGCTCAAGTTGTCAGAGTGCTGCCATGGTTCAGCATGATTTTCTTCAGTGATTGCTTTCCTGTGTCTGTCCTGTCCAGTTCCTGGACCTTGCGATCCTGAAGACTTAATTGATGGAATAATTTTTGCTGCCAATTACCTTGGCTCAACTCAACTCCTTTCTGATAAAACTCCCTCCAAGAACGTGAGAATGATGCAGGCTCAGGAAGCTGTCAGCAGGATCAAGGTGAGGAATCTGTGGATATGATCTTCTTGCGTATTCAGGAGTTTTTTCATGTGGGGTTATCTGTGATTTCATATAGGTTAAGTGCCTCACCTTTCTTTCTGCAAAATAAATCACGTTTAATGCTGCTTTGGAACAAGACTGATAAAGAAAAGTTACCAAACAATTTTCATTTGCCAAAGTAATACTTGTGTCATGTACTCTAAGCCAGCATCTGTGGTGGTGGTGGTGGTCTAAGTTATACATATTATGTGAGTATTGAGAGACAAAAGGTTTAGAGTATATCTTCAAAGTACTTCAGCTGCTTCTGGCTTGGCACTTCATAGAACTGGTGCTGTGGTAATGTCTGCAGCTATTTTTGACCCTATTGTTGATACTAGTTTCTCCACCACATACCTGTGAGCTGATCTAAAAACAAAAAGAAAAGCCTGTGATGGTACGGAGATGTGTGGAAAAAAATACTTTGTCTTGCAATCTGGTCTGTTTGCTTTGTTTGTTTGGAAAACAGAAGTTTCCACTGATTCCTGTACAGGCCACAGCAATCGTTATACATGCTGCTTTATTGTAAGTTACAATGATGACATTGTGAACTAAAATTAAGGTGTGTGGATGAAGTATTACAGAGTTGTAGAGGATGCTGCGATATTCCTGCTACCCATACGTGACTGTGTGGTAAGCAAAGGGCTTCATCTTCTCCTGATTCAACTAACCAACACAGTCTCATTTGAAAGTTTTCCTTAGTTCAGTATTTGTGCATTTATCTTTTATATAGTTTGTTTTGAATTCCAACTCAGACACTGTGTGCAATTGTATTAAAGAGAGAGGAAGAGAGACACCATGTTATCAGCACTGTTATGGGCAGCTGATGCTTCCTATTGTTATTTTTCCTTCCAATGTTTTCCATGCCAGGTGTTCAGTTCAGTCTGTGTATGAAACTTTCACAGGGAAGCTCCTAACTAAAAGTATTGAGACACTTCCAGAAATTGTAATTTTACTGATGTTCAAATACATAAATTTTTGTAATCTCATCTCTGAAAATCACTAACAATTATTTTAGAGGAGGCAGGGATATAGCCTTCCTGCTACACCTAAGTCCTCTCTTCTGCCATCTCTGTCGAAGTTCCCACAAACTGAAGCAACTGAGCCTATTGAAAAATAATGAAACATCGGTGTTTATTGGAGACTTAGGTTTCAGTGAAATTTTTTGAAATGACTTTTCACCCAGCTTTCTCAACCCTGGCAGGTCTTGGTTGCGCGGTCTTCCCAAAGCTACAGTAGAGGCTTTCCCTTACAGAGTCTGCTTTTTTCCTGCTCTGGGTGCAAGTAAGGCTGTGCCTGTCTGTTTACTAGTCCTCGTGAGTTCTTTCCTGATGCTTGGCTGCATGGTAGAAAAGTTGTTGATTTGAAAGGACAAGAAACTAAAGGTGAGAAGGGAGAGAAATAAGGGCTTCAGTGAGGCTAGATCTAGGAGGGATATTGAAAGGAAAGATTAGCATCAATTCCCATGGGAAGCTGGTATGAGAAGCTGAACTTGACCCTGGACCTGGGCAGCAAGTTTGCACCTAGGAGGTGAAGCTTTCGTGGGAGTACACAACAGACAAAGATCGAAGGGAGTTGTTAGAGAAAACTGGAACAGAATTGATTTAAAGCAGGTCTGTGAGCTATAAGTGTGGAATCTTTTTCTGATACTAAATGTATTTCTTAGAAATTCATTAACAGAATAAAGTTCTTTCTGAGGATTCTGTTATGTCTCAGCACTGCTATGCCAAAAACAAGAAGAAATGTTTAGCTCATTTTACTCATAAATCCCATAGTTTATACACCCATATAAATCAGCATGCATGCATATTCTTGGTTGTAGTAAATTTCACTCAGAGTGGAGGCCCATGTAGTTGCATTGTTCACTTGATAACACCCTAGCTTACGTGCATAGTTTTCTGAAATTGTAAGAGTATTTTAGAAAATTGTTGGCTTACTGCATGGCACACAGTACCATTGTACACTTTTTTTGACAGTTACTGCTTTTCTGCTTCTAGACAAAGCTCAGGCAATGTAAATACACCTCCCTCCACCTTAGGGTCTTCAGTTTATTAGGGTTGGTTTTGACTGATTTTGTTGCTGATTGCTATTAAAGCTGAGCGTTTTAAGTGAGACATTCATTACAACAGATGGAGTTCCTGCTGCCAGATTCATTACTGCATAAGACAGTCTTTAGCCCAAAAGTGTAAAATATTGCTTTCATAATGACTGATACTTGTGCCCCAGTCATGCTTGTTTACAGAGTGTGTTAGGTGTGGCATGTAAAACATAGCGGTAATAGTTGAAGAAAACAAGGTTTGGAATTAAGAATGAGCTTTTCAAAATTGGCAGGCTTGAAGTTAAGAGTATGAAAAAGGGGAGAAGAGCTTTGTTTAGGACCCACTGTGTACACATACCTTTCATATCAGTGTGCTGGTTTTGAATTTAGTAATCCCTATAATGCTTCCTTTCAGCAGAGCCTTCACACCATATATTCATATATTTAGAGTATGAATAGATTTGAAAACAATTCTTCATACTGTTTTTTTAAACACGTGTCTCTTCAGTTAAAAGTACAAGAGTTGGGCGGTTTCTTGCTCGGGTGTTCATCGGTTGTAGTCCAACTGAGTTAAAGCAGATACACTGCTGTGAAGTCATCCATCAATTGTAATTATTTCATATTACCACTAGGAGGTACTTTTAGTAATAGAAAAGATACTTCACCATTTTCAGACTGTAGTCTTATTTCTTCAGATAGAATAGAAATAAATTTCTTTTCACATTTTACTTGGCAGGGTTCCATAATACTTCTAACAGTAAAAAACTTGATATTTGTGGTTACAATTCACAGCTCATCTGTGCTGTTGTGTTTCACATGTGAACTAACAATTAGCTTTTATTTTTATTTTTCATCAGCAGATTTGAGCTGTGTGGCAAGTTTGAACATTTTTAGATAACAACTGATTAAATTATTGACTGTGATTTGACATAGAACCCGCATATGGAAATAATTTTGTTTACTTGGTGTCATCTGGCTGTTCACTGAGTTGTAGTACATTTTTTATAGAGGTTAAATGGGTTTAGTATCTTTAAGATGTTGTAGCAAAGATGGAAGCTTTCTGGCTTTTAACAATATATATTTTTTTATATTTCTGCGAGATACATAATTACATTTCATTTACCTTAAATGAAAAGCCTGGACTCTGTATATTTAAAAAAAAATAAAGTTTTGTTTAGATTAGGTGTTTTCTGTTTTTGCTAAGAATGTAGAAGAATCTTTTGATTTAAATTAGCAAACTAACCTGATGATAAAGAGGATATTTGTCTGATAAAGTATCTGGCATAGAATTGTCCTAATCTGTGGGTTTTTTTTTTCAGGGACCATAACTTCTTTTATGATACTTCTGTGCAGTGTTAAGTCACTTATTAAAATTGGTTGTTCCATATCATTACCTCAGTTTTATTAAATATTTGAAAGTCAGTCTTCAAAAATGTAAATGCCACTAAGACCAGATGCTTCCATTGCAAGAGCAGAGTTTTCAGTAGATTGAATTATAGTGTGTTTTAATTAACCTTTGATTCGGCATTGTAAACTTCCAGCTCAAGGAATTTTCCACCATTTTTCTTCTTTTTGGCCCGTGCTTTTCTTCTTTTGTATGGGGGCAGAGCGGGAGACAGGAGGGTGGGGAGTGGAATTATCTGAAGGGGAGCATGATTTTGGAAAGCAATTTAAATAGTCTACCTCATGAATATCTGCCCCCTTACCCAGTGTATGGTAGGCAGCTGATACTGAAGCTGAGTAAATTATTTCTGAGTATCAATGTAATTCATATTAATGTGACAAAGAGCTTGCAGCATGTAGCAATTCTAATTTTTTTTTGCAATAGTTTGCTATTACTAGACTATCAAATATTTCTTTGTTTGAAAAAGGTGACTAAAAGCTGGTGTGAGAATGTTTATATTTTTAAATAAGCAGCACCGTCTAAAGTTTCAGTAGCTGGTTTCAGATTTGTTTAGACAAAACCTGACATCTTTATGTTGTGAGCATCAATATAAAACATTTGATATGTCTTGTGATTCAGTTACTGTTGGAAGTAAAAGGATATCTGCCAGCCTGGTAAGTATTGAATTTCTTCAGTAAGCAGGTCCCTAAGTTCAGTTCATCTTGGTTTGAATTAAAGACTGAAAGAATGATGCTTGTTTGTGTTATCATTGCCACAGTAGTAGTACATAAGGAATCATTTTGTTGCAATGGGTTGATACATATCTGGATGTAAATCAACTAAACTACTTAGTGACAGGAGGCATATTTTCAGGTGTTTGTGGAACAGAGGTATATGGTCCACTACTTTCTTGAAAAAATATGGTAGTGTGGACATCTTTGTGCAGGTGTCACAGGAAAACCTGTTGTCCAGATATGCAATACTAACACTGATATGAGTGTGTTTGCACAAAGGAGGTGAAAGAGGAGATGAAAGTTACCTTCTGTCATTTTATTTTTCCAGGAAAAAGTAGCGTAATTTAAAGGAGGTTATTTTTTGAAGACTGTTTGAGAGCATTAGAAAACTTTAATCTAAATTCCATAGCTCAGAATATAATGGAATAATAGTTAAATTTCTTCTCTCCCCTTTTCATAGAATCATAGAATCACTAGGTTGGAAAAGCCCTTAGAGATCATCCAGTCCAACCGTATCTGTCCACCACTAAACCATATCTCTCAGCACCTCA
>NW_010226344.1:69652-69876 GCF_000690775.1 Eurypyga helias
AGTTGTAGGCATTGATCAGGTCTCCGCTAAGCCTCCTCTTCTCAAGGCTAAACATTTTACATTGATGTTTCTTCAGAAGAAGTAACCTCATGGTTTACACTGCTGTAAATAAGGAAACTCCATTTTTTTTCCCTTAAAAAGAAGAAATCAATGCACATTAAAACACCACCCAAAAATCCCCCTTGTTTTTTGCAAGTAATGTTTAAATTGGGGAAGGGGGGGGG
>NW_010226344.1:70107-79786 GCF_000690775.1 Eurypyga helias
GTCTCTGTTTGTTCCATGCTAAGCAGATGGCCCAGAAATTAGCCAAAAGCAGGAAGAAGGTGCAGTACAGACTCCATCAGCTTGATGTTATGCATGTTGTTTTGTTTTCTGGGAGGTTTTTTTTCTCCTTTTATTTTGTGTTTTTATTTTCTGCATCCAGCAAGTTTTTTTTAAGGTTTATTTTTGAGCCACCCTACAAGTTGACATTTCTCAGAAATCAGTTGCCTGATTGGCCATTTTTTGTTGCTTATCATTTCATGCTAGAAATAGAGTAAAGATTGGATTTATCAGATAGTTACAGGCAATGTCCAAAATGCTTACTAAAGAAACAGGATTGACATGGCAAAGGTTTTAACTCTGTAAAATAATAGATTAAAATTGTCAGTCTTCTTTTATCTTTCCATAATAGTTCTTTGTTTGATTCACGGATGTGTCAAATTGCTGGATGCAAAAAAGAAAAAAAATTGTGTATATACATACAGTAATGTGCTGAGATTGACTCATCTTATTCCTAACTTTCATTTATGGAGTTTTAAAATATTTTTTAACAAACTAATTTTTTTTAAAAATTACAAGCGTTTGCTTTTTGTTAACAGCATATGACTTCTAAAGTGGAGTAGTGCTTGAATAGTATGTGGTCTGACTGTGAAGATGATCTTACCAGAACTGCATTAAGAATTGCTTAAACTGTACTCACTTGTGATGCAGGTTTTTCCTTTGATCTTGGCAGTCACTGTTAGCCTGTATAGAAATTCCTCAGGGAATAGATGCTGTTAGGCTTTTCTAAGGCTTGTGTGAAAAAACTTATGTAAAGTGGGAGTGTGGAGAAAACAGGAGAATCGTTTTGATTTTTGTGAAATCTTTATATAGTTCATGCTGCAGTCAGGTACAATTTTCCTGAATCAGGAAAAATATCAGGGAAGCTTTTATGGGGTTAACAATTTTTCAAATAATATCCAATTAATTTTCAAATAAATGTGTACAGTTGCCATATCTTTGTGTTTGTCTTTGGCTTCTGCAGTCTAATTATCTTGCATTGCTGTTGTGGTGACTTAGTGCACTCATGTTCGTGAGCTAACATCATTAGTATGTTACCTAATGTGTTCATTTGACTCAAATTTGCAGGCTCCAGAAGGTGAATCTCAACCCATGACTGAAGTGGACCTCTTTATTTCTACACAGAGAATAAAAGTACTGAATGCAGACACACAGGTATAGGCAAAGATGCCTTTGTCAGCGTTGTGGTAGTAGGCTATTGAAATAGACTTGATCTACCTGCCAAAATCTGTTCTTTAAAAAAGTGCTGACTCTTGTATTTCCCTCCAGGTTTTCCTAGTAAGAAATCTATTCTCAATAACTGTGTCATACATGCAATTACTCTGGTGTGTCTGATTGTAGAAATTATTAGAATTTGCAGGTAACTTAATGGCAGTCAGCTCATTTTTTTAATCTTTCATGATGCATCAAGTATTGATTGTGCCTGGAGTAGCCCAAAATGTTTGGTTGTGATATTTGAAGTTCATAGTCTTTTGCACATGCATGCCTAGCATATTCAGGTTCTGATATTCAGGTCTTTGCTTTACTTTTGGAAATTGAAGATCGTGTTTTCTGTTGGCACCTCCCTTCATGCATGACAGGTATTACGGACTTCACTTAACAAAAGCGTTATATTGCCATTTGTTTGTTTTCACAATGTTAGGTGTGCAAGAAGAACTTCGTTCAAAGAGCCACTCATGTTGCTTTTTGTGCTCCCCAGGAAACCATGATGGATCATCCCCTGCGGACCATTTCTTACATTGCAGATATAGGAAATATAGTTGTTTTGATGGCTCGAAGGCGAATGCCACGGTCTAACTCCCAGGATAATGTGGAAGCATCTCACCCTTCCCAAGATGGAAAGAGGCAGTACAAAATGATTTGCCATGTCTTTGAGTCTGAGGATGTAAGGAATTATTCTGTCTTGTAATTTTCTGGGGTTGGAAATGTAAGCACATATTGGTAGGCGTTGAAGCCCATTGCAAATGGTCCTGCTTGTTGATTAACAGCAACCATTTTCATCTAAGCAGAGGAACTTGCCTTCTGTTTGCATGTTTAGACCTGACATTTTACTCACAAAATTTGAAATTTATAGAAATGCTTCCCATTTTTAAGCTCATTCAGTGCCTTCCAGTAGCGATTAGAGTAGGTTACAGTTGTTGCCACAGCTTACAAATATCAGCTGTATACATGAACTGATAACAATACTAACACAAATTCTGCGTGTGAAAGTCTTATCAGAGATGCTTGTTTTCCAAGGCAAATTCTAATCCAAGTATTAGGGACCAAACTGAACTTTAAGTACAGCTGATAGGCTGTACGAAAATACACCTCAGCAGTATTCATACCATCACCAGAATTTCCTCTGGCCTGTGGAGCTCTCGTCTTCCCTCCCTTTGCCATAGTCAGCACTGTGCTCCAGGGAACCGTTAAGTACATATCGTGGCCAACTCCTGTGCACTACACAGTGCTTGCTGCATGTATCACTCCAGTTAGGCGCAGCAGTACTCTGCATCATGCTGTGCTGCTTTTCTCTCCAGACCATTACCTCTCTTACACGAATGATGATCGCTGCCTCAAAGGGAGGCACCCCTCTGGTCTGCTGCATCCCACACCTTGCATGACACAGAGTTTTCTCCTTGTCTGCCTCATGCACTGTTTCTCTCACATTGCTGCAGATGTGGAACAGCTCATGGTGGGAGCAATAGAGTATAGTGAGTGACACATTTTATGGCTTTAGGTGCAAAGAAGGCTATAGGAAGCTGAAGGTGCAAGAGTGTGCACATAAAGGAGAGGTTGAGAAGGAAAGGAGCAGGTAACTGTTAGAGCCATGGGCATTGAAGGGAGAGAAACAAGAAATGCAGGGGAGAGAGGTTGTATGAAGTAGCAGGGTGGAGAAGGAGGTGCATGTGACCATTTCCAATCACCTCAAGGCCTGGATCCAGTCACTAGTTGCTGCCCTTTTCCTGTTTCATTTGAGACTGAGGTATGAGCGGCCAATATGGACATGATGGTTTTAAAGGAGGGTAAGAAAAGGAGGAAATAGCCTCTTAAATGTGACTGTGTGCTTTGCAGTAGACATTTTAATTTTCAGTGCTGTCTTATCAAAGAATGGTGTTGCCTCTGCTAGAAGGAGAGCCATCTGGGAGCTGCATGTGGGAAGATTTGTAGCTGTGAGCTACAGTCACTGCAGTGGGTATACCTTTACATTTACATTAGCAGTTCACCTGTGAAAGGATGGCTTTATTATATTTCTTATTTATAATTGCTGGATTTGTGGCACAGGTGAATGTGTTGACATGTTGTGGGTATTTTAAATTAATTTTCAATGCACAGATATTTTTTAAATTGGATAGCAGTAACTTGACTTGTAGATTTGTCAGCTTGACATGAAGATCCATTTTACAGTGTGATTATAACAGAGAAAGTGTCAGTGGACAAGACCATCACAGTGTTTCACTTTTTTCTTTTGTCTTCTCTGGGAACTGATACAGGCACAGCTGATTGCACAGTCCATAGGTCAAGCATTTAGTGTGGCCTACCAGGAATTTCTGAGGGCAAATGGAATCAACCCAGAAGACCTTAGCCAGAAGGAGTATAGTGACTTGCTCAATACCCAGGACATGTACAACGATGACCTGATTCACTTCTCCAAATCTGAAAACTGCAAAGATGTATGTCTCAATTTTTCCGTAACAGTATTAAACCCCTCTAACAGTTGCAGGCCCACGATGGCAGAAATCAGAAAACCATTAGTACTTCCTACAGATCACCTCAGTGAGGCTGGAATATCCTCCCAAGCAGGACACCCTGTCATCAGTTCTGTTTTAAAAGCAAACAGTGAACCCAAAACCTATCAGCAGAGAACTGATTTACCATATGTTCTTTTTACCAAATAATTTTCAAACATGATTGACATTGTATGTTAATGAAATTAATTTAAAACAGATTACAGAGTAATACGATTTAAAATATTACAGTAAACAGTATAAAAATTAGAGGCACGAGTGTTTGTGAAAGTGGCTGATTGCAGATTTTAAAGGATTGTATCTGCTGAAAGGGTTTGCAGCTTGGTTAATATAGGTGAACCAGTACCACTGCAACACACAGGCAGTAGTTTTCCAATCCATAGCCATAAACTCTTGCAACCTCTTGCTGTTTGGCTCTGTCCACTGAAGACCATGGCACCAGGGTTTTTTCCACTTCAGTTTCCCATGCCTACATGCAGAAATAAGTTGTGAGCGGTGTTTTGCACTCTGCAAAGTCTGTATTACGTAGTGTTGATTATTCCATGTTTAATATAAATTAAACGTAGTAAAATATGTACCCTGTTTTGTTTTGGTTTTGAATTAGAAACACAGGTTACGGATAAGGAGGGGTGTGTATTTGTTGGTTATAAGAATGTTTGGGAGGAGTAGTGTTAGTCAATTCCATAGGTGTGAAGAAGTGTGTTTTTTGAAACACTTTTTCTTATGATACAGGTTTACATTGAAAAGCAAAAGGGAGAAATTCTAGGTGTAGTGATTGTGGAATCTGGCTGGGGCTCCATTTTGCCTACAGTTATCATAGCCAACATGATGCATGGAGGACCAGCAGAGAAGTCTGGGAAACTAAATATAGGAGACCAGATCATGTCAATTAATGGGACCAGTTTGGTTGGCTTACCACTCTCAACATGCCAGAGCATTATAAAGGTACAGAGAATGTTTGTGGAATTTACACATTTTGCAAGTGTTACATAACAGGAGAGCATAAGTATAGAACTCTTAAGTAAATCCCCACCAAATGTTTGTGCAGCACTTTCCATATCATGATCTGTAAACTACAGTGGGAATTACACTACACAAATTTTCTGACTTCCAGTAAGTGAGCTGTGACATTTACTTGTATAGAAAAGGACCCTGCAGAACTTCACAAGACAATGTTTTGTTCAGAAGGAAGATAATTCTCAGATATACATCTGAAGACACTTAGAAGTGACAAGTGGAGGCTCAGGTGCCTAATATTGTCCTAGGCCATATTAGCTCTTTAAATGCCTCCTAGTACCTGGCTGAAATAGAGCTGATGGTTTTGGGTGGGTTTTTGTTGTTGTTTTTGTTGTTATAAATAACAATTTTTAAAACTTTTAAACCTTGAGTTAAGGATGTGCTTATCTTCCCTAGAGATTTTGCCGTCTTCTCTTGGCTAAATGGGATATTTTAATTAGAAGACCTTTCTTGTAGTTGTCAGAAAAATCATGTGACTGCAAAAAGCCTGCAGATCAACTGAAATGTGTCTGGGCTAGCTGTAGCATACAAGGGAATAGGTATTTAAACATCAGAGTTTCCAGAGCTGGAAAGATGCTTCACGAGGGAATGTGTGAGGTGAAGCTATATGGACTTTGTTATTTATTGAAATAGCCCCACAGAGCTCCTGCAGATCATAACACATAGACATGCATTGTAATGCTGGTGGTGTACTATACAGAAATCTTTCTCTGATTTCTATGAATATGCTTGCTAATCTTCCTTATTTACTTAGGCAACTTTCTGATAAGTTTTATTATGTAATATGACTTTTACATTTTGTATTTTTTTAAATTGCATGCAAATTTTGCATTTACAAAGTAAATTCACAAAGTAAAAAAAATATACAAAGTAATTTTATTCTCCCCTCCATGGATTACTTTCTTAATACTTGAACTGAGATGCTTGCCACAAACCCATTGTGGTTTCCAAAAATGTTAATGCTTAGTTCTGATAAACATTGGATGCATAAGTCAATGAACCAGCCATTTTAGTCAGTGAGTAGAAATGATAGCCTGGAAGTGTAGCATTCTAAAAACATTTCTAAACCAGTCTTTTTGAAGGAAGGGAAAAAAATCATATTAAATATCTTTGCCAGTCTCAGTGGAAGAAAACTTCCTGCAAATATAGACTTTTCATGTTAGCCAGACTTGTTTCCTATGCCACATCAGTTTTAGAAATAAAACTCTGACGAGTTGCACTTCTCTGGTTCAGAGCCTTTTCAGGTTCAGTTTCATTGTACTTACTTGTACTTTCTCAAACCAGAAATAACCAGCTTTGCTGTTTCCAGTGTCTTCAGACCTTTCTCTTCCTCACTGATACTTAACTGCTGTTACCATAGGAACTGCTAGCCATTTATTTTGTCTTGCTAAAGAGAAGATAGTCTGGATGTTTGCAGATACTCTTGACCATCCATCTGGAGCTCTTCATATAGTGCTTCTGGTAACTAAGCACTACTTAGTTACTACTACTACTACTTAGTTATACTTCTATATAAGTATATATACCATTGAATGGTCTGAGTACACATGTAAATGTGGCAGAAATATCTCAGGATTTCTGATTTCTTTAGCATCCCCTAAGGACTTCTGTGAAAAGATGAGAATATTATATAGATAGGAAGAATATCTTGCAAGCACTTCACACAAGATAATTTCAGTATTATGGATGTAATCTCTGCTACTAATTGACCGTAAACCAATTGCAAAATGAGAGAGTTTGGAAGAAGCTTTCCTTATGTGGTGGTTATTCCCTAACTGTATTATGCTACTTGTATCTTCTTCAGAAGCATCTGGTGCTGGATACTATCAGAAGCGGACTTGGTGACTAGATAAGCAAATATGTCGGTCAGACAGTGCAGTTGTTTTGTTTCTGATCAGCATATATTACCAGTCTGCATAACACTGGAAATTAGCCACTTTTGCAATAAATGTGCATTCTGTAAAATCAGAAAATTATTTGTTGGCAACCACATTACTTTTTTTTTTTTTCAGGGAATACGTATAAAAAACTTGCACATTTGTCAGTGAAGTAAGAGCACAGTGATACCAACTCTGTTGAGGGCATGTAACCTGACTGATTTCAAGTGACTGAGTTATACCTCTAAATTCCTCATAGAAGTGTGCATCTCCAGTACTTTGCATTTAGAAGGCTGAGGCAGAAGCCTCTCAGACTTTTGAGTAAACATCATACCCTCAGCTTAATACACCTTGATGAGTCCCTGTCTTCTACTATGTGTGATGTTGTAAAGACCTGCATATAGAAGATGAAGGGCCTGTTGGTGTGCTGCTGACTCCTCACTAGAGTGCAGGAGTCCACAGTCATGGAAGAGATGGCATTCAGACCTTCTTCTGCTGAGAGTAAAGTAGAGGCAGTTCCTACAGCTACATGCTTTGTCATATTGTGTTCACACACCCATTCTCTTGGAGCCACTTTCAGTAATGAGCCAAGCTCAGCACTGTGTGGAAGTGAGGGCACCTATTTTTGCATGTGATGATTGCATCCAGTTTAAGGCACTGACAAGAAAACAGACTCTAAGGCAGTTCATTCTGGCAGGATGCCAGTCAAATCACTGTTGAATCTTTAGTTCAGCTCAGCAGAATCAGCAGCAGTAAACTGGATGTAGACACTTCAGTGTACTACCTTAGCTATAGTTGAAATTATTTTTCAGAATTAACCTCTTGAACTCAGTGTCAGACACCTCTTAGCAGCAGTGGGACCGAGATTTCAATTGTAGATATAAAAGGAATTCAGAAGTAGGTACTGGAGTTGGTAGGTATGGTATTAAGTAAGGTAGAAGTTGCTGTATTCTTTATAAAGCATCTCTTTCTTGATGCCGATTTTATCTATGTAGTAATTTATGGCTAATCCTTTATATGAGTAAAGCATTTCAGAAAAATATCTTAACAATCTTCAAGATCTCTGAATGCTTGAAGTTGTAGAAGGTGTCAAACTGCAGTTATCTGTCTGGTTAAGACCAACACTCTGGTAGAAACTAGAGCAGGTTGCTTAGGTTTCAATAACTCCAGGGTGGGATACTGCACAACCTCTCTGGTTGATCTGTTCCACCCTGGCATTAAAAACAGATTTTCATCCTTCAGTTTTCTTCTGGTAGCAAGGAGTTCATGATGAATGTGGTATAACTGGTTTAGAAGGGAGGAGGAATGGAAATTAGAAGCACTGCTTATACAAGCATGATATGAGCAGGACCTGCCATTTGCTTGACAGAATTGAATATATCCTATTAGGGAAGCTACTTATTTGTAACAAACTTAGCTACTTACTTAATTTTTTTTTTCCCATCCACAGTCATCGGCTTTTTTGGTGAGCTGCATAGACCTGTGTAATATTCTTTTTATATGTAATTTATGTTATCAAATGAAGAAATTGCTGTCAGGAAGCCAAAACAATTGTGTCAGCTTCTTAGCAAGAAAAATTTGATATTTTATCACTCATTTCAGTGAGTATTCTCCTGTTTGTGTCTGACATTCAGTGATCAGATTCTGTTACAACAGCTCATATAAAGAGCTGCTTATTCATGGCTGTTTCCATGTCAAGATTTTAACGCTGCACCTCCTCCCTCCTTGTGTTAAATGTTTCACTCTGTCTTTGCCAGCATTTTTCATGTTGATTTCTTTTTGCAGGGTTTGAAAAACCAGGCCCGGGTTAAACTGAACATCGTTAGGTGTCCTCCAGTAACCACAGTCTTGATCAGGAGACCAGACCTCAGATATCAGTTGGGCTTCAGTGTTCAGAATGGGATTGTAAGTAGCTTCCACACTTGCTGGTTAAGCTTTAATATACATGAAGTTTATTGTCCATTTGTGGGAAAGTTTCAGTGTGGGAAGAGGGAAGTTCTGCCTTGTACCTTACAGCAAGCAGGACTTTGCACGTCTTAAGTCTAAGATAGGAAAGCTGAGTTAATCAGAGTTTAGGGTTTTTTTCTATGATTCTACTTACTTCACAGCTTTAGAATCAGCCAGAGGAACAGAAAAGTTGGATTAGGTTAGAGAGCCAAAAATGTATAGCAGAGGCTGGTTTCAGTCTGCATTGTTCATGTCTTTAACCAAGCCATTGTATGATCTCGAAAGAAAAAGACTGTCCTTTATCATCTTTTGTTGTAAGGCATCTGCATCCTAAACATCGTTAAACTGTGGTCCTTCATACACTCTTAAATTTCCAAAACACAGCACATGTGACATACAACACAGTTTTTTCTGACAGATTGTTCTGCTCTTGGAAGAAAGTATCCAGTAGTTACTTGTCTCTAAGAAATTTTACTTTGAATCAGTAACTGATTACAGTTTAGAATTTGTTACAAACCTCTGTGTTTAAATTATTAATAAATTACAGGAAAAATGGGTAATCTAAAGCCTCTGATCCAGACCCTGATTAACTTTGTCCTTTCCCTTCCAGATCTGTAGTCTTATGAGAGGAGGTATAGCAGAGCGAGGAGGTGTGCGTGTTGGCCATCGGATCATTGAAATCAGTGGACAGAGTGTTGTAGCAACACCCCATGAAAAAATTGTCCACATTCTTTCAAATGCTGTTGGTGAGGTAAGAGCAGGCAATGTGTCTAGGCAATATAACATAGTTCAACACTGTTACCAGTAACAACCATTGGAAACCAGTAACAGTGGTGTTCCTCAAAGGACCATACTGGGACTGATACTTCTTAATATCCTCATCAATGACAGACAGTGGGGTTGAGTGTACCTTCAGCAAGTTTGCAGATGCCTTCAAGAATGCTGGAGGGGGGACTTTTTACAAGGGCTTGTAGTGACAGCACATGGGGTAACGGGTTTAAATTGAGAGTGGGAGATTTAGATTAGATATCAGGAAGAAATTCTTCACCAAGA
>NW_010226344.1:79907-81726 GCF_000690775.1 Eurypyga helias
GGTATTTAAAACTGGAGGATCTTTAAGGTCCTTTCCAACCCAAACCATTCTCTGAGCCTGTGACACCAAGCTCAGTGGTGCAGTTGATAAGCTCGAGAAAAGGGATGCTATTAGAGGGACCTTGATAGGCTTGACAAGAGGGCCCATATGACCCTCATGAAGTTCAGCAAGGACAACCCCAAGGTCCTGCACCTGGGTCAGACTAATCCCCAGTATCAGTACAAGCTGGAGGTTTGGGAGCAGCCCTACGGAGAAGAACTTGGGAGTAGTACTGGATGAAAAGCTGGACATGAGCCGGCAGTGTGCGCTGGCAGCCCAGAAAGCCAACCGTATCCTGGGCTGTATCCAGAGAAGTGTGGCCAGCAGGTCGAGGGAGGGGATTCTCCCCCTCTACTCTGCTCTCATGAGACCCCACCTGGAGTGCTGCGTTCAGCCCTGGAGTCCTTCATATAAAACAGGCATGGGCCTGTTGGATCAAGTCCAGAGGAGAGCCATAAAAATGATCAGAGGACTGGAGCACCTTTCCTATGAAGCCAGGCTGAGAGAGTTGGGGTTGTTCTGCCTGGAGAGGAGAAGGGTTTGGGCCTTACTTCAGCCTTTTGATACATGAAGTGAGCTTCTGAGATGGAGAGAGACTTTTTACCACGGCATGTAGTGACAGGAAAAGGGGCAATGGTTTTAAAATGAAAGATGGTAGATTGGACATAAGGAAGAAATTTTTTTTTATGAGGATGGTGAGGCACTGAAACAGGTTACCCAGAATTGTGGCTGCTCCGTCTTTTCAACTGTTCAAAGTCAGGTTGGACAGGACATTCAAAGTCAGACAGGACACTGATCAACCTGTTTTAGTGGAAGGTGTCCCTGCCTGTGGTACGGTGATTTGGACTAGATGTTCTTCCAATTCAATGTGTTCCATAATTCTGTGATTCTACTTCTATTAGCCTGTTGCTATTCAAATCTAAAAAGTGGAAATGAGAACAAGCCAGCAGACGGTTTATTTTATAATTTACCCAGAGTTCTTCTATGTTTTAGAAGAACCCTAATATGAAAATACAGTGTCTACAACTTTAGATGGTTCATTGATTCTAAACATCCTGTTTCATAAAATTACTACCTGCAATACTTTGAGTGTATGAAAACAAGTTTTACAAGCTTTTCCCTTGTGTCCTGTGTGATCTTAGCTTGTTCCTTCACCAATGCTTAGTTGTAGTATACATGTTAGGAACATTGATTAACTTGTTTTATTTCCTCTAGATTCATATGAAGACTATGCCAGCTGCCATGTACAGACTGTTGACTGCGCAAGAGCAACCAGTTTACATCTAAAGCCAACACTTCACCATCAGAATATGCATGGAAGAGGTTTTTCCTCATTAGTGCTTGTCTCTTGTGCTGCATTTATGTGTCTGCAGAGACATTTCTTTCTCTCTCTCCCCTTCACAGACACAAACACTCTCTCTCCTCCCTCCCTTTTTACACTTCTCTCCACCATTTTCCTGTATCTGGTGAAGGGGCAAAATGTATCTATGGGACTATTTTTGTTGCATGTTTTACAAATGTGACTTCATACAGTACCACATGCAAAACAGGAAAATAATAACAGTATTGTTCACAGCAGGATTCATAGAGAAGGTTGACTCTGCTTTATAATCAGTTTTATTTTTGTGGCTATAATTTGACAAATAAAGTAAATTAAATGTTGCTGAATGTAAGAAAGTCTTTACCACACATATAAAAGCATAGGGTGCAGTGTTCTCTTGGATTTCCTGCTTGTGACTCTGCTTTTTGTGCCCTGTTTTCCCCCAGGCACTGAGCTCAG
>NW_010226344.1:81764-81987 GCF_000690775.1 Eurypyga helias
TTGCCCTCAGGAAGAATTGCCTATATATGAAGACTCAGTAAATGCCGCTGTCGTAAAATGAACTGTCCAAATATTCACCTTTTAATTCCTCTCTGTCATCAGTTCTTCATTATAGTAGGACCCCAAAAGATACTCCATGAGTTGCTGAAACATGTTACACTTGCATTACTTCACTAAGTCATTTGGGAGGCATTTTTTACAGCTGCCTCCACCCCTCTGCACC
>NW_010226345.1:0-2769 GCF_000690775.1 Eurypyga helias
AAGGGAGGTGAAGCGGCTTCGGGCTGCCGTGCCTACACCCAATGGGGCCAAGGAGCTGGACCTGATAACGGGCTCCGGCCGGTATCATTTTCCATACCACTCCCGTAACTTTCTCCCTCCATTCTCCTCGCAGTGTCCATACCATGTCAGTCAGTGTAGACTGGTCACTGGAAATATAAATCAGTGTGGACCATCTGCTTGATCATGCCGCTGTGATTTATCAAATATCGTGTATTTCCAAACTCTCATAGAAATTGTAATTCCTGCAGCTCATATGTATGGCTGGCTGCCATAGTCCAAACCAACATGAATATATGTACACTTTAATCACTTTTTACTGAAAGAAATGCAATTTTAGTGTTCGGGGAAAAAAAACTGCTAGCAACTTATCTGAAATTATGACCAAAAAAAAAAAGCTGGATCAAATGCAATTCACGCAATAGCAAGGTTAAAGTAAGTGCATTTCTACTCCAAGAGCGATTGCATTAGAAAACCTAAAAGAAGAGGACCATATATTAAAATGCATTGCCTTCTCCTTTGGAAAATGACACAGCTGAGTGTGTGTCATTTATGCCCTGAGTTTATGACCAAGTGTAGGTATGGTGGTGATTAAACAGGTGTACAGACACAGACATGAAGCAGAATAGGCTTCAAAATCTGATCTTAAATAACTTGCAAATT
The DNA here is from genome assembly GCF_000690775.1 of Eurypyga helias. Classification (NCBI taxonomy): domain Eukaryota; kingdom Metazoa; phylum Chordata; class Aves; order Eurypygiformes; family Eurypygidae; genus Eurypyga; species Eurypyga helias. The sequence goes on from NW_010226345.1 coordinate 682, forward strand.
ACTTTAATTTTTAACTCCGCAAAATTTAAAGAACACATTTACAAGTAGCTTCATTTTTCAGCTTCAGTATTCAGGAGGACTTAGAATTCCTAATTCTCACTTCAGATGAAAGTTTCCAATTTGTATTCCCCTGCAGAAGGAGAATGTAGTGCGTGTAATACCTGCATTTTATCACAGTTTAAACACAGTAATTTTGTATATTATAGAGAACTGCTGAGCCTAGTGACAAGGATTAATATTTATTATTTTCTTCCCATATACTTGGAGCTTTTTAAACAAATACTTGACTAGTATGTTCAGTGAGGCAGCTTCAAATTCATCTGTTTGTAGAACCTGAATGAAAGATCACAGAAGTAAAACATTTCTGTTGAAATTAAAAAAAGATTGTAAAATATCCAGAAACAAAATCTTATATGTAACTGACATGACTGTTTATTTGCTTGAAAATTTGAAATTACATGTGCATGAGAAATGCCATGGAGAAGCTTGTATGGAGGAACCAAATCAGTTTTAACTAATGTGGCCAGTTATGTCATAAAGAAAATGATCATTCATTTTAATTTTCTTCTGAAAATGTTTGCCCTCAGGGGAGAGTGTGTACCTGTAGTATGCAACTGTTCCTGTAGAATGTGAAAATAGGAATAGAAGCTATATTTCTTGTCAGTAAGAGGTGAATCAAGAGGACATCAAACTGTGTGGATTTCCCTCTGATCTTAACAGTAATGTGCCACCAGACTTACACATTGCTCTCTGAGAGTCTTCTCTTTCTGTGCTTTTATTCCTCATGTCTCTCTCACTTCTGAGTTACTTGGATGTGCTCTCTTCTCCTCCTCCAAGCCTTGCTTTATTCTTCACTACAGGAATCTTGAGCAGCCTTCTAAATAATGTCCTCCAGACTTTTGTTCTCAATCACAATGTTTCTTAATACCTACCTGTCTTCCACCTCTGCAGCTATCTTCCAACCTCAACAGTGTGGAATATTTTCCATGCTCTATAGAATGTAAAAACCAGGTACTAACCTGACACAAGTCCTTTCATTGTCCTCAGCTGGTATGACCCAGGACACCACAAATCATGATGCTGTCACACGTGTGCTGGTCACCCATTCACAGGAGCTGCTGCTATCATTAGTAGATATTCAGCTGAGGTGATCTTGTGCTGCCAACAGAACTCTGGCTAATGGTAAAGTGATTAAGAGATTAGGTAATACTGACAGCCAGTAGTGCTGAAAGGGCTGAAAGGCATTAGACTGGAGGTTAGTTGCTAGTGATTTGCTGTAACACTGATCTACAAACCAGTCTTATCTGATATTTTCAATAACAGCTTCAATGCCAAAAGTAAGTAAGAATGAATGAATGAATTAATATATTGTGCTGGTAGTGCAAAGATGAATGGGAACATCAATACAGAGGAAGATCAGTATGACACAGAGGAGGTTTTGAGGACTTGAATAATAGAAATGAGAAGCTGTGCAACAGCACAAAATGCAATAGCTTTGGAAATAATAGAAGCTCCTATGAAAAGCTCCTTTTGACAGCACAGTTGTTGGAAATGTCTGAGGAGATAAAAGCCTTGGTCATATTATTTGATCTTTTTTTTTATGTCCCCATGAACGACAAACAAAAAGAAACCGTGCAAGACAGCTACTCCCTGTAGCTAATGGTAAGCATTAAGGTAGTTAAGCATTGAGGCTTCTGATCAGAAGTGTACTATGCTGTGCTGTCTTGAGATGACATCAGGCACAGAGGAGGGCCACTCTGATCAGCTGGGGAGTACAAAGCTATTAGGAGAGAGGAGATTAGATGAGAATCTAATGGCTCTGGGCATAGCCTTTCAGTGATTTACAGGATTTCCAGGGCAATGGTTTATGTCCAAAAGGCACAGTGATCTTGCCTTTGTTTGTTAATCATAGTGTAAGCACACACTGAGGATCTAAGCTGGGAAGAGCTGTGATTGGTCTCAAAAATGCATAAGTTGGGTAAATATTACAAATAGAAAGGTATCATTTATAGCGAAGGAAGCAATATACAAGCCATAAATAAATTTGTAATTAGAAATAAATTAGTCCTGAAATTAGAAGGTGAATAA
>NW_010226345.1:2786-23621 GCF_000690775.1 Eurypyga helias
ATAATAATAATAATAATTTAATATAATTCCACAAAGAAGAAACACGGTGGTGGTGGTATCTTGTTATTAAGACTGAATATGATCTATTTTTAAGGGCTTTATAATGGCTGGCTTCCTGTGTTAGCAGAAATCTACGACAGATCAGTATATAGGTCCCTTATGGTTTCAGGTTTTGTGAAAGGTGACACAACATGGTGATGATCCCTGAAATGAAGACATACACAGAATCTATGCACAGATTCTGTGGTAAGATGTTACATGCCAACAGCATTGGTCATTGTAATGAAAGTGAGATATGACATATGAATACAGGATTTTGGTTTAGTTTGATTTTAACTATAAGCGTATTGTTTGGCTTTGGACTGCTTGTATTTCAGAAAAGCTTAAAGCCACGGGAACTGTTTCATCTGAAGACTTGACTGATTCCTGCATATATCTCATCTCTGAGCTGTGATTGTTTTCAAGGCACAGGGTCTTTGTGATTCTGCACAACACAAAGCAGAAAACTTTGTGGCTGTTTTCTCTTCCTGCAGCAATTTTTACCCTATTTGCCAAATCACAGGTCATGCAAGTCTGCTGATCTATCAAAGGTTAATTAAATTAGTAAAGAAAATCCTAAATCAGAATACTTTATTTTGGTATATGCATCATCAAGAGCTTGTGTCATAACTCTGGTCAAGCTCAATTCCTTCATATCAGTAAAAATATTCTTAATTTAACCAAGAATACTTAAGACTAAATCTTGTCATGTAATCGTAACTGCTGTTCATCTCAATACTTAGCTGCCTCTTAAATAAATATTATTTGAAAATAAATATCCAGAATCTTCTTCCAAGGTAAGCAGAGGTGACAAATAGTGATTATGAAATTCACATTGATTTTGAATGAAGAATATTGCAGCAATTTTGTTTACTGAAAGGGCTGTAAATTAGTGGGCCAGTCTACCAGTGAACTGAGATTAATGAATCATTTCATTTACTTCAATGAGCTTGATCATTTTGCTTTCAAAAGGTAGTGAGTATCCATTTCAACATGATGTTGCTGTTACCTGAAGAATCCTCACAGTTTCTCTAGATTACTTTGCTGTGTTTTTATCCAAGCTGTTTGATTGTTGTTCAAAATTCATTAGTATATCTAAATTTTGTATGCTGAATTGAAATTTCCATAATTCATGATGAAACATATGTTTCTGGTTTATTCCCAGATTCAGAAGAGGAAATGAAAGCGTTAGAAGCAGATTTATTGACCAATATGTACACATCAAAGGTAATTATTTTTCCTCTTTTAGCTGAGGGGTAGGGAGCAAATGAATCCTCATTACAAACCCAGAAGTCTTTGCACAAAGTAATAACCTATGGTATGGACCAAAAAGTTCAGTTCTAGACATTACTTTGGTGCTAGATTTTCTCCAGTTCAAAGGAAATTTAAAGGTGTTGATGTGACACACTAAAAGCGCTCCTCACTTGTAACACTGGTACTTTCATTAAACTGTCAAAACTGTATTATGTGCAGAGATGTAAATTTATATGAGGAAATGTGTTTCCAATAGGATTATGCCTGATGAAAGCCTAATTAACCTTGAGTCAAATCCATAAGTGCTATTTTTATGCAGAAATTTTCCTATATGCATATAAAATTAGGATAGTCATAAAGCAAAAACTGTTAATATATATGCTGATTTTGGTTTAGGAATTTAATCATAGTGTTAGTACAAGAACATGGGGCCTTGACTGTGAAAATATTAATCTGATAAATGACATTTCCTTGACAAGTTGCCAGACTGTGAGTGATATACATGCTATTTAATAAAAATAGAAAAGAATCCAGTACGAATCTCATATTGACAAGGTGAAGCAGCAAGTGTTGCATGTATGTATTGAACAGGCTGATAGACAAACTCTTTCTCAACACTTATTTTCCATGAGTTATGTTAGAAATATATGTGACTAAGATTTCTTCAGCAACATACTAAAGAACAAACCCTGAAACAAGTGCCATGGACTTAACGCTGAATGTTTTAATTCTTTGTTCTATTGAAGTTCAAGTGTAACTTAAATTCAGTGGAAAATAGAATAAGAAATAAAAAATTTCCCCTAAAAAAGAATTTCATAGGCCAATGACTATTTTTAAAGACAAAACCTGCTTGGAAGACTCCCATGATTACTGTATTTGCTTATATATGAGCTTTTTACAGGATTCTTTGAATAGACTAGAATGAGAAATGAGGGCATAAAATACAATGTTCTGATCTGGTTTGGCAGTTCTTATGTTCCCATGTTCTTTACTGGCATGGTAATTAACCACGGATGCCAAATAAACCTGTTTGCCACTCACTCCTTTAAGGTACAGAAAGATTTAATAGATATGGTTTTCCCAAGACAAATTCAAATGTAGGAGGCTGACAAAAAATGTTCTTTCTCTATGTGGCAAAGCATAGTATGCCCTGGGAGGAAATCCTGCAGCTATTGGTATTTTCTGCTACTGACTTTAGTGGAACTCTGAATCTAACTTACACTTCCATCTTTTCCTCCGTCTCAGCACAGAGCACAACATCAGGTAACCAAAAATGCACAGATACAGTGTGCCAGTTGATAATGTAATGATGTTTGCCTTAATACTCTTATATGCTATTTTGCAGCATGTAGCTCGCTATTCAATTTCCTTATGGTATATGCCATAAGTCAAGTGACACCTGAAGTCGACAGAAGCAGTAGATGAATGGCAGACACATTGCGTTAATTCTGCATTATTCTGCCCTAAATCACTATCTAAAATTCATTAGGTCAATATAACTTGTCTCTTGACATCAAAGTAACACATGGTGGAACCACTAAAAAGTGTGCATAAATGCTTCTACAAGAGGCATACCACTATTCCATTCATTGCTGGATGGTGGGGTTTTTTTGTGTGTGTCCTCTGCTAGCTTTTAACTCTCATTAAAACCAAAAGTATGGTTCAAGTGTGAGAGACAAATTTGAGGAAGGTATGTGTAATAACTGTCCTGTATTGTGCCCAAGATCTGGTTCCAGCTGAGGGAAGTTACTGTTAAATTACGTTAACCCTCTTTGACACTGACTTGGTAATAAGCAGCAAGGGAAACCCAGACAATTTAAATAGTATTAAGATAGGGAAAAAAAAAGGAAAAAAAAAATTGCATCGAAGTGGATTATCACTTTTGGTTCTCGTATTTGACAGAAAAAACCTTCCTAAGTTGGCACTTGTGAAGTATAGTATCAAGACTACAGCTAGGGTTTATGCACACACCTTTTGCAACGTTCAGTAGTCTATCCAATATTATAGAATTATCATATGCTTTTGACTCCACAGACTGATATTCAGTGTCTACTGGCCCTTTTCAAACTGTTCTTTAAAGTCATCTACATGCTGAATCACTTTCCATCTTTAAAAAGTATGTCCATGCTTATTACAACATCTTGAACATTGTTTCCTTGAAGAGCATCTCATCGCTAGAATATAAACCAACTTTGGGATCCCCATTCACATTGACTTTATGAAGTTTTGGACCCTCTGAGCTTCTTATCATTGTGGAATGCCTATTGCTGACTACATGTGCCCAGACAGTTTAACCTCCTTGTCAGAGTCAGACAAGGTTACATCTGCTGGAGAGTTATGGACTTCCTTGACTCAGTCATCACATAAATAATCATTCCATTTATAGGCATTTGTATACACCATGGAAGAACTTCCGCTGTAACAGAACTCAGTAGCATATCTGCTTAAAGACAGAGAGTACTTTTACTATTTCTATGGTTACATTCTGAACAAAATTCAACTAATATTCTGAAAAGAAACCATAGAGATCCTACATTACTTTAGGTTTTACTTGGTTATGAATTTGTTTTCATCTGCTTTCACTACATAAAGACAAGAATATAAAATCAGAGAATTGCACTTCCTTTTTCTAAACCAAACAAACAAACAGACAAACATTTGGGAGGTATGCATTATAACATAAGAATTATCTTAAAACAAACTACCAGGGGTGTCATTCAATGAGAAATGGAAAGAAAAAGATATCATGTAAGTTATAACTTGGGATTCTCTTTAATGTTTCATAGGACAAGCCTGTTGTCAAAGCAGGAAATATTTTCAAGCTCATTTCATTTTCTTAGATGATTCAAAACTATCTTTCAAGATATCTGAGGTCTATATTTGAGTCTTATTTCGGAAGCATGTTCAACAATGGAAACACATACATCATATTCACTTCAGCTTTAATAACTTCAGTTCTGATTCATACTGCAGCCTCTTTGGTTCCTTCAGATCACTCCCAAATATTTTCCAACTTAATGTTAAAAAAAAAATTAGTTAAATCTTGGCAGATATGGCTTTCTTAATCTCTGTGTAGGTGTTTTCAAAAATATGTCTTGAGCAACTGCAGTTAGTATTGCTTAGACCTGTGTGGAAAATACATCACACATTGGAAATCTACTTTAACATTTGGGTTATGGTCCTATTAAACTGTATTTTCACATATTCCTTTAGGAAAAGAGCCCCATAGGTTTCCTATAACCTTCTAAACAAAGCTGTCTGTAATGCTTGCTGTAGGAGTGAAGTAAAGTAGAAGAGTAACATGACTGCTCTGTTTAGTGACTGGACATGACCTGGAGAGCTCCATGTTCAGTTAAAAAAAAATTTCATTCTTGACTGAAGTTCTTAATGCTTTATAGTCTCATTCTGTGAGCTGGCAGCAGTGTAAGTCAGAAGCAAGTGTACCCAAGTAAAAATACTTTGAGGTGATATATGCGTGGTATTATTGGCAATTTGACTCCCTTAACAAATGACATATGCTTGCAGACAGCACCGCAAAATTTTTTCCCTCTAACGTCATAAGCAGGAGCTAAGACCAACCCTAATGAAGTCTACTGTTTAAGTATTTTACTAATATACAGAGGGAAGTTCCTTTAAACCTAGTCATGCATCAGGCTAACATAAAGTGGTAACTTTAGATCAAAAGGATTCTGTAAATTTTTCAAGAAGACATAACAAATTTCCCTATCCTTTCCTCTTCTGTTCCCATCCAGTGGATTTTTTATTTTTTTTTTTTTTTAACTCAGAACTCTCACTTGTTCATGTAGCACTGTCCCTGCATTTTATTCTTCATTGCAAATTAACTATTGTAGTGCTAGCTCACATTTCTTTCATATAACCAGGAGAGAAGTGCATTGAAAAAGCCTCCTCATTTGTCATGGAAAGCTCCATATTTTTACATTTCAGAAATATTTTAAAACAGGCCAAAGAAGATATGAAATGCAGTGAACACTTGTTCTTTTTGCTAGTTTCCTTTCCTTAATTATATTAGACATTCTGCAAAGATATTAATTTTTTGTTTTGAACAAATTTTGAAATAATTCAACAGACTAATTAGGGCATCTAGACGAGGCAATGGATGAGCTCAAAGTAAACAATGCAGAACTGATTTCAAGCTACCGAATAAGATCTGAGATTTGTTTTCTTCTTAGCCTCAAATCAAAATACTACTTTTTTTTTTTCTGATCCCTGTCAGCAATCTGAGAACATGTAGTGGTTTTATTAAAAGGTTGAATTATTCTCATTTTAAAAGGCATGCATATATCTCATGTATATTACAATAATGATTATGGCCAAAAGGGATTTTTTTGTAACCAATGCTAATAATGATGCCAGCATTTCTTGTTACTTCCTCACTCACTCCTCTCCATTATGTTTGTTTTTCCTCAAAAAATAGTAAAATGTGGTGAATATGCATAAATCTTGCATACAATGCCCCGTTGATAGGAGGGTGCTTTAAAGAAACAACAGACACTGTGATTACCCGATGCTCAGCTAAGTAAGCCCTGCATCCATACTCTTAATTAACGCTGACAGTGTATAGAAGGCAATGCCAGTGTTAATGTAATACCTATATTTAACTTTGTACATCCAGGAAAAGAAGCAACTACATCTTAGTTCATCGGTAAACTGTAATCCGAATGTGTACAGCAAGGAAGGCCTTGCCAATAATAAATATGAATTTGCTATTTGGCTTTCGATTGGACATTGCTATGTCACCAGTTCCAGTTTAAGGAAACTAACTTCTATACTCACCACTAAAAGGAATACAATTTGGAAGAAATAACTAGTAATGAGGGAACCAAGAAAGCTGCAAACACATGAAAAGTGGTTAATGAGGCAGGAATTAGGTTTTTCACGTACTTTTTTTCTACTGATTATCAAAACTAAAGAAGACTGCTGCCACAACTGCTTGGAAGGAACAGTACCAGTAGAAAAGTAAAAAATATTTTTCTCAGTGTTTTTTAAAGGGGTTTGAAAGTTAAATAGCTCCTAAATAATCTAAGAAACTAGAGCAAGCAAAATATGAGACAAACCATGTTGAAATTTCTCTGTCTTTCTGTAACATCTCTGAGCAGTTCCAATATGAACCACCTAAATACAGTTGGTCTGAGTTTTTCAGACCAGTTACCAAATCAGGAATACATTGTTTGCACAGCTTGCTCTCATCTTTGCTCCATCTTCATCTAAGCCCATAGACATTCAATACACATCTCCCAGGCTCATGACTTTCCAGCATCCACAACTCCTGGGGTTTACAGATTCCATAACTGCAGACCCAGCCTCATCAGACAGCCTGCCCTGAAGCAGGGGTTCTGTTCCTTTTCTGAGGGAATTTTGAAATTATTGGTATTTGTTCTGAACTGGGGAGGAGTGTCTAGCTAACCACAGGCATCCACCTTGGATTCCATTACTGGGAATTTATTCACTGGGTTTGACTCATTGGTCTGATTTACACCTGTGCATTTATATGACATTATTTTCCATCTGTGTTTTTGTTTGCATCTGTGCAGAATGACTATGAATGCTGCCATTCTGGTTTGGTAGCAGTTTAGTTTTTCATCGTGTACATCTACCTGGGGGTAAGGCTGTGGGGAAGCAGACTTGGTGTGTTTAATAAATGAGTTGTCCCAATTTCAGCACTCTCTAATTATTGTCTAGAAGTTGAGCAGATCAAAAGTACTTCAAACACAAACTCGTTCCTACCAAAATGTTTGAATGTTATACATTATTATAAAAAAAAACCCAAAAAAACCCAAAAAAACCCCCAAAAAACAACAAAACCAAACCCAACCAAAAACCATTAAATAGTGGGTATTTGTATTTTCAGATTAACAGAGCAAAACTTCCTTACTGGAAAATGACCCTGCTAAATGTCTGCAATCTTGTCAACAACATAAACAACCAAGTGGGGGAAACAGTAGAGGTAGATGACGAGGATCTTGTTTCAGGAAGACAGTTTCCTGCTGCTCTGGATGGCTTCAGCCTGGAAGCAATGCTGACAGTATATCAACTTCAGAAAGTTTGCCACAGCAGAGCTTTTCAGCACTGGGAGGTAAAACAAACTGTCACAAATGCATGTTTCAACTTCTACTAAATTCTCAGGCTCTGTTTGTAGTGATGTTTTAAAATCCATATCTATGTGACCCGTATCACAGTCTGAGCTTTTCTTTGTTTTTAAAACTCTCTGATAACTCTAATTTGCCTCTTATTGAAAGGGTTGTGAACTAATGTAATTTCTGATGAGCAGAGTATCTGTTTTTTATAATGACCTATGGATAAATGAGTACTATTCTTAATTACATACTTGTTCCACTCTTTGTAGCAATTCCAAGGAACCAAAGAAACATATGAAAATGAGCTCTTTGCAGAACATAAAATTAATACCTGCTTAACAGACGTGACATCACTGCAGATTTATTGAGGCATAACTAAATATAGTCAGTGTCTGAAAACTCTTTTAAGGCCCTAAGGCAAACTGGATTCAAAATGCATGGACACATGGCCATGTGTACATATAATTTCACCAGGTAATCTGGGCCTCTTATCATTGCTAGGAAACTGGTAGCAAGGAAACTCTTGTTTTTCACTTCCCCACACCTAAAGAAGGCCCTGGTAGTTGACATCGTGATTGTATGAGGATTGCTGCTCTTAAAGAGTGATTGTTTGTAGTCCATTTGTGATATTTACCTTAGTGCAATAATCACACAGAGTCACACTGCGCACAATTTACCTGCGTTGTTATATATGCATATGCTATCAGTAGATAATGAACTGGCTGGGTGGTCGAACTCAAAGAGTTGAGGTCAACGGCTCAATGTCCAAGTGGAGACCACTGACGAGTGGCGTTCCTCAGGGGTCAGTATTGGAACAGGCGCTCTTCAACATCTTTGTCAGTGATGTGGACGTTGGGATTGAGTGCACCCTCAGCAAGTTTGCTGATGACACCAAGCTGTGTGGTGTGGTCAACACGCTGGAGGGAAGGGATGCCATCCAGAGGGTCCTGGATAGGCTGGAGAGGTGGGCCACTGCCAACCTCATGGAGTTCAACAAGGCCAAGTGCAAGGTCCTGTACTTGCGTCTGGGCAATCCCAAATACAAGTACAGGCTGGGCAGAGAATGGATTGAGAGCAGCTCTGAGGAGAAGGACTTGGGGGCATTGGTGGATGAAAAGCTGGACATGAGCTGGCAATGTGTGCTTGCAACCCAGAAAGCCAACCATACCCTGGACTGTATCCAGAGAAATGTGGTCAGCAGGTCGAGGGAGGTGATTCTCCCCCTGTACTCTGCTCTTGTGAGACGCCAGCTGCAGTACTGTGTTCAGCTGTGGAGCCCCCAACATCAGAAGGATATAGACCAGTTGGAGCAAGTCCAGAGGAGGCCACGAAGATGCTCAGAGGGCTAAGGTACCTCTCCTATGAGGACAGGCTGAGAGAGTTGGGCTTGTTCAGTCTGGAGAAGAGGAGGCTCCAGGCAGACCTTATTGCAGCCTTCCAGTACCTCAAAAGGCTCTGTATTTGTAGGCTTATTCTCAGTCCTTGATTTTAGCTGGGATGGTCCATACAAAAGTCTGCAACATCTTTGAGAACCTGAGTTTTCTGAGGACTCTCTTCATCAGTAAATTTACTGATGAAAAGGAGCTACTATAGAACTGACTATATGCAATAGCCCATTTGAGTTAATCACAGTTCCTTACTTTGCAGTTGCATCGTCTCTTGTCATTGTTGGGAATCATCGCTTCTAAAAGTACCGAATTAAAAAAAAAAAAAAAATCCTGTCTCAGTTTAGGAACACACTTACGCAGTGCAGAGATTTGTAAGACACAATAAAAGAAGAAGGGGATAGAGCCAGAGGGAGAAGGATTGAAGAAGGCTTGAAATAAACAATTTATGTAATGAAAGAAGTTCTTGTGATCTTATTCATACAGGATTGACTCCAAAGTCGGTGGAAACCATGAGAGTCTTTCCATTCATTTCAATAGAATTCAGATGAGCACACTTTTATTAAGTAATTAAATGAGTAACAGAGTTTGACTGTTTAGGGAAATACTCAGGTGAGTATAAAAATGTTTTCAGTTTAATGCCTTTCAGCCAGATAGTAGGACTGTACTTGACCACGGAAGAATGTGGTGAAAGAATGCATGAAATCTTAAAGAAAGAATTAATCCGAACAAAATATATGCTCCAAGTAAAACTCAAAACATAGTTATATAAGAAATTTTGATTGACAAAATTTTGTCTTTCTTGTTCTTTATTTCATTTCTTGTTTATTACACATTTTGATTTTTTTAGCTGTGGAAAGTTACAGATAAAAATACTGTTCAAAAGCTGAAACCAGCAAGCAGTGGATGTTTCAGGAAGTGTTTAACCTAAAATGAGTGATTACAGGGTGACAATCATTAGGAAGATTTCAGTCAATTTGAGTTGTATTCCAGGGAGGACATACCAGCTTTTCTATCTAGTCAAAATCAGTGATCTCATTTGTTTCAGTGGAATTTAAATATCACCTTTTAGGATTCAGCTCATCTTTATCCTGAACTCAGTTTTGTGTCTTGAGTTTTGGTCTTTTTTTTCTTTCTTTTTTTTTTTTTTTTAATGCAACTATTATTGGCAAAGAATTTTCTTGGTGGCTAATGTTAAAATAAAGTTTTATTAAACTTTCTAGGAATTTATAATCTTCATTACCAAAAAAAAGCTGGTAACATTATGTCTCTTCTTGTATCCTACAGTTGCTTCAACAAGATGCTTTTGATCTAGAGAACTCAAGCCAAGACAAGGAAATAATGAAAAGAAAAAATCCCTATATTCTGAAACGACAGCTACATGTGAACAAAGCAAGAAGACCATACATACTCAAGAGAAGTTCATATTACTGATGCACCAGAAGAAAACAATGTATATTTAGTTTATAGGTAACTGTGCGTTATGGTTATCTTATTTAAATCTAAAATCATATTTGTGTGAAAATATACTATGGAAAATCATCAAGATGATAACATAACTGTGTCTTTTTTGCAATTGCTGTTTCTTGATTGTGATTTTTTCCTACTTGAGATTAATTGGACCAAGACATTTTCAAATAAATTTAGTTCCTAAGCATGATGTATTGCACAAAATTGAGATTTCAACATATTTCTGACAATATTGCTGTCTTTTCCTACTTTATAAAGCACACTGATATACACCAAGTAAATTTATATTGTCCATAAATCTTACTGAGAATCTTAAAATTCCATAATGCAACACCTCAAGCATATATATGCTTGCAAATATTTGTATAATAACCCTAGTCAGAACTACCACAATATGGCCAGTTTAATTCATTAGGGATTAGGTCTAAGGAAGGAAGGAAGTACGATCAGCTAACTATTAAATGGAAATTTCAAAATTTGCTTTTTAAATAACATACTTGTAAATGAATTTCAAGTTTTTGACTCCTGACTTGTCACTGAAGAGTCATAATTTAAGAAAACAGTGCATAAATGAGACTTTATCAAAGTGTGCTAATGAGAACAAACCCAGATGTGTTTCAGTCTTGTGTATTACCGACTAAATAAGGAAAAGAGTTTATTAAATCAGTAATTTACAGTGTTTACCTATTCTATGAATGCTCAGGAAAAAAAAATAAAGACAAAAAATAAAAGCTGATTCATGCTCCTGTGCTGTCACTGTTAAAGTCAAAATACTAATCCAGTTATATGAGAAACTTGGGAGACATATTTGAAAGAAGAATTAAAATTAGAACATCTCAAACTTACAATTGAAAGGCATTTCCTTTCCCTTCTTCTACAAATTTGTAATAACAACAGACAGTTTCAGGGATTAAAGACAGTCTTGGAAGCCAAAGGAGAAGGAAGATCCCAGAATGGAAAAAATTGTTTTCCTCAAGTTGTGAGGAATCAAGTGCCACATGAAATTTACACATTTTCTAGCTCTGTGTCTGTGTACGTGAGACTTGGGATCTCAATGATCCTGAGTTTCATACTGCAGGAAAACAGTCTGAGGGAACTGGGGGACACAACAACAGCCAAAATAGAGGGTTAGTCCAAGATGCATGAAACCTGGTTGCCCAAAAAAATAATGGAACAGACATTGCTTTTAACAACCTACTAGTTTTCTGACTGAGATATTTCCTCAAAGGAATGCAGTTCCAACAAACTCCCAGAAAAAACACTCAGAAAATTTCCAAAACCTCTCTCAGGTCAGATCTTCTGTCAATAACTACTAAACATACACAGGGATATGCATATAAAAAACATGGTTATATCAACTTTGTTACATAGGGAGGGGCAGCTTTTTTACAGCAAAATGTATTTTCATTATACTAAAACTAATCATATTTCCTTTTCTCATTGCAAATGTTACTAATCAGTTTATTTCTTCAATAGCCACTAAATGTATTCACTCACAAGATATAATGGAGCATACACTAATTACTATTCTAATTACAATCATTATTTGAATACAGCAAATCACTTAAATACATTTGGTCTCAGTGTTTTAAATGCATAGCGCACTTAAAGGTTTTGCTTAAATAAGGTTCCAGTAGATTCATACCCTTTATTTGTTTATGAAATTGACCTAAAATTATACTGCAGACACAATATGCTCTCAAGTGGCTGAGAAACATCCTTTTTTCCACCAAACCTACCATCTCCCTCATCCTATTATGCACACTTTAAATTCTGAATTAACTGTTGGTCTGAACTAAAAAAGCAGAACAGAGTTTGTCCCAAAAATTCACTGCTATCAATAGATGAGGAAAAAAGAAAATAAACTTCAGATAACTATTTCATGGGGAACACAGAAGAGGAAGGCACAAAGAAATAGGTTGCCATGATATTTTTCTCTTGAATTAAAAAAAAAAAGTAAAACATTCATCCCTGTTTCATTTTGGAGGTGATTTAGATATTCAGGGTGATGGATGGGATCTCTAACAATGATGATTAATTGTTCCACCCTTATGTAGTGTTCCACCCATTAAGTGGGATTTACTCTGTGACTGTCCGTTTGCTCCTTGCAGTGCAGATTCAACAGATTAGCCAGGCTGAGTGGCTGAAAACAGCTTAAAAGAACCCAATTCCTTTCAGCTCACAATGGATCCATACACGGTCCTCTGCTGTGTGCCACTGGAGGAAGCAGAGCTTGGAGTAGAGGAGGTAGCTCGTTCAGTCATTCTCTAGCTTCTGACAGAGGTGATCAGGGAGTTGTCAGAAGAATGCCATCCAGAGTGAGGGACGGTCCTAACTAGACAAGGAAACAATATCCATGATGGTCAGTGGTCAGTAAAGATACAAAAATAAGTGCTAGAATTTCAGGTTAGTGGTGAGAAGCCAGCATAGCAGCACTGAAATGTTAGAAAACACACTAAAAATCATATGATTAAGACAGATACACAGAGCTGTAAAGAGGTATTTTGATGTCTGGGGAACCTTTATTTTCTTGAAAACTCCTCTCTTCTAGATATTGCTACCGCTTGATAAACTCACTGCTGTGGAATTGCACCCTTTTTTTAGCCTTGCTTTTAGGATTATGGCAGCAAAAAATAGGCAAATTTATGCATATTTTTCTCTATTTCACATGTTCTTTCAGCGGGATCCTCAGGGTACCTGCCTTGTCACTAGCTGTGCATTGCCTGCTACAACAACGCTGCATCTGCAGCAGCAATGTGTGCTGAATGAAGTTCAAGTCAGAGATGTTCTCAATATGCAGATTTGTAAATCCAGACAGCTCTCCTTCCCTTCCCTTCCCTTCCCTTCCCTTCCCTTCCCTTCCCTTCCCTTCCCTTCCCTTCCCTTCCCTTCCCTTCCCTTCCCTTCCCTTCCCTTCCCTTCCCTTCCCTTCCCTTCCCTTCCCTTCCCTTCCCTTCCCTTCCCTTCCCTTCCCTTCCCTTCCCTTCCCTTCCCTTCCCTTCTGTTCTCAATATGCAGATTTGTAAATCCAGACAGCTCTCCTTCCCTTCCCTTCCCTTCCCTTTTTACTTCTTTGTCTTTTCTTTTCTTTTTCTTTCTTTTCTCAAATTGCCTTAGACTTAAAAATGTTATTTTGAAGACCATTAACTAAGGGTGCCACCTTGGCTAAAGAACTGCCTCTTGGTATGGACAGTTAAAGGCAATTACTGAAAGATTTGTTGCCTTTCTCTGTCTCTGCATAGGAGCACATTTTTCCTACATATTCCATTGCTGATGTTTTTAAAAAGTTCATAGATTAATAAATATACCAATTATTCAGAAACTTTTTTCTTAAGTATTTCACATACTAAAATATTGGATATTGTCATACTGAGAAATTTCAGAAACCTTTCCGTTTGAGATTTAATTTGATTTTATATATTTTAATAGTTGTAATCCATAATCTCATAAATACGCTAAACAAGAAAAGTGAAACATAGAGAAATGAAAAAAATTATCATCTCTGAAGCATAGATTCGTTCATTTTTCTTTAAAAGAAACATTAAAAAATAACAGTTACTGTTCTCAAGGTTAAATGTGATGATAAAAAAAAGTCTTCAGCTTTCCTGAGTTTTGCTTGTGTTATATTGTAAATTTGTCTGATTTCTGTTTTTTCTATTCTAAGTCTAAACTTTGTTCTATGTTTTAGGTGGGAGTTTAATGGCTGTGGTGTGAGCAGAGTGGATGAAATGTGGAGTTTGCAGATTAAAGAGATTTAATTTTGCAATGTATGATTATGGCTATGCTTCATAACTTATCCTTAACACACAATGGAGACATGATAACTTGGTCTTGATTTTCATTCTTTTTTCCCAAGACCAGTTATCAGTTAGCACATGCAGTATCAAAATGAAGATGCAAGCCATCACAATAATACTGGAGTGTAGGAGGTCAGAAAGAGGAGCAGGTTCTTCTGAAATCCCCAAGGTTCCAAACTGATCACTGATGTTGTCTACATCCAAAATATTGGACTTGCTGAAGGCAGTCATAAAACAGGAGTTGCAGAGAACCTGCAAAATAAAGTATACTCACTTCTGTGAGATAACGATAGAGTCAGGATTTGTACCTTGCTGACCAGGAAGCAGAGAAAGTGGAGGGAGGGGTTGATCTTCATGAGGAATATGGGGAATGAGATTTTCACTGCTACCAAATTCAAGCATTCAAACACCATGAGCAAGGCTCCAGAAACCTGCAGATAGATAGATAGATAGATAGATAGACAGACAGACAGACAGACAGATACCTCTGACATCTAAATAAACTAATAAGTAGATGTCAAAAGATTTTAATTTCTCTCCATTTACTGGACTGCCAGGGAGCATCTGAACCACATTTTAAAGCTTTGCTAACAAGAGAAGTTAAAACATATTTGTCTGGTTTTATTCATTGCTACTGAAAATTGACATTCTCATCTAATCTCTTGTATCTGGCAGGTGACACATTAAGACACACACAGAAAGATAATGTTGAGGATCAGATTTCAAAACTTTTCACATCTAGGATACTGGGATGGGTCCAAGAGACTCAGTAATCATTGGACTAGAAAGAGCTTTGTGGTACCTCGTTAGCAGGCAAGATTTGGCTAGCTGAATGACTTCTCTGAGGTGACAATTTGGGGAAATGGCATAGGAGCCACTCAGGAGCTTTTGGAGGGGTGTCAGCTATTAAGAAACATGAAGCCTTCAAGAGGTGTTGGTTGCCCAACTAAGACTTTCTTTTTCCAAGTAGATGAAAGCTTATAGCTGTTATCTGAGGAGACTTTTCATAAACCCTCATATAGAAGGAGAAAATAGGACTACACAGAACTGGACTTGAATTACCAAGGAATAGTATTTGTCTGTTTGAGCTCACAGTGGGTCAAGTAGCAGTCTGTTTTGTCTCAAAAGTTACAGTGCAGTATTAATATAGAACCGGTCTCTATTTTACTCTTGAAGTTCAGTTGCAGAAACATTTTGCCAGATGTGTTTCTCTTATGTGTAAATAAGGAGCTTCTCAGATAGTCTACACATTGCTTTCATAAATGACTGCCAGCAGCCCGAGGACATCTGTCCAGATGTAGCGTCTAAGCTGCTGAACAAAGTGTTAACAGTAAGTGAATGAAAAACTGCTGGGTTTGTACGTCAGTGACTCTGATCTTGAGGGTAGACTGGAGACATCCTAAAAGACAATATTGACATCATTATTGTAGCTTTTTCTGACTCATTATTAAAAAAATGCTGCATAACAGATTTTTATAATATAATATTTTAGAATTTAAGACACTTTCCCCTTATAAATAATTAACTCAAAGTCTAAAATAAATATATACCAAAAAAAAGAAAAAAAGAATTAGTATGTGCTATGCTGTAAATTATTTTCTTAAAAAAAAGTAGTCCACAGAGCAATATGACTTGGGAATCATTTTGTCTGGACTGAATGGTATGGTTCCTCCAAATGTGTTTTTTTCAAAACCATGTTGTTTGTATGTATTGAAAGACAACTGTTCCAAGAATCTAGTATTGTAAAGCCTTTTATAATGATGCAAAAAACCCATCTTTTTTTTTTTAATTAATGAGTAATCCTTATGGTTACAAAAAACCCTCCTCCAAAAAAAAGATTTAAAAATTTTCTATTTTATAGCAGGTATACAGAAGGTCTTATAAATAGTTTACTTAATAGTCCTTGCATGAGTGAAACCTCTTGGTTATTTTTGTGTAGTCAAAACCAACTTAGGGTAGTTGTATAACCCATATAATGTTGTGTTTTGGTGTCTTATTTAATGATCTTTTAAATAAAGAGCTGTTTGGAACAGACACCATGCCTTTTGTTCTGTTCAGAAAGAAGCAATCAAAATAATAACATCACATGGAACAAAGGTGTATGTGTACATACCCACGACTGAAGAGTTTATTGAAATTATTCTGAATTTAATAGCAAATAGAGTATAACTGAGGGGGATATGTAACTGCAGAATACTATGGTATCATGGTACATTTGCTGTTTGCTACAGAAATAGACAATAATGACAAAAATTTCTAAATGATTGTCTTTATTATGCAGAAAGCACTGAAGTACCAAGATTGCAGCTGTTTTTGAAGCTGAAATCCTTGGTGAATACCTAACTTCCATTCTCCTCAAAAGTTTCCATTTACTGAAAGTATTTTTTTCATTATAGTTACTATTCCAGGACCCTGCCTGTGGAGAAGGGAGTTGTGAATTTTTTTTTTCTTTTTAATTAAATACTGCACATGCCTCCACTTTACCTTTGTGGTTTTACAGATTTCTGTGTTGAACTAAAGAGAGTTGAACTAAAAGGGGCTGTAAGGGAACAAGGAAATGGGAAAGGAAATACAGACAGATAAGGGATGTAATGAGAAAATGCGGGAAGATGTTAACTGTATTCATTCTGCCTGGCTCCAACCAAAGAGTGTCAGCTGCCTGAGGCATGGGTCACATGTATTTGGAGGGGAAAGTCAGGGAGAAAGGAGGAAATGTAAAGTTAAGTCCTCCCAAGTTGGTGTTAGTTGAGGAGCAAATTGTACACAGGCTGTACAAACTAGAAGATACAGGATATTCTGAAAAAAAGAGGACTCCCCAGCAGAGAATACTAAGGGCAACCATCTGGCACCCATTCCCAACACTTCCCTTGAATCAAGAAAAACAGCTTGAAACAGAGAGGTTTCAAGTGGAGAATTTTTAAGCTGAAACTGGACCAACTACAGAAAGCTGATAAGCAAAAGGAAAGAGTCAGTTGCAAGGGTAAGAAATTAAACAAATCAGAGTCAGTTCAATCATCTAGTAAGCTGGGCAGAGCCAGGAATATCAGCACTGCATAGGGCAAAAATACAGATTTCTGTTAATAGTTTGGGGCTGTCAACAGAAACCTGCCCAGGTTTGAGAAGGCTTGTGGTTTGAATCGAAGTTTCAAGCAAATTAGCATCATTTTCTCACATGGTCTCAGAATTACAAGATGTGATACCCATGCAGGAGGGAAGACTTTTTAATGGCTATGAAAAAGAACAGTAGAAAACAGCTCCAAGAAGATGACATTTTGTTTTGTTTTGTTACAGTGGTGAGACCACTTATTAATATCTATGGAAGTATTAAAAAAGTAGTGGATCTTTAGGAATGTAATGATTAATGTCTCTTGATTTACTCTACAGGGCTCTGGTTTCTTTCTCTGCCTCACATAGGATGCTCTTATAACTGGAGGGAATAGAAAAGGTCAAATGAGGGTGTGTCATTGCAGAAAACCCCAGTCCCACCACTTTAGCAATACATGGTTCTCTGACCTGGTCCCAAAATCCATATTTCTGTGACCTGGATGGATATAGATTGTAAACAAGATCTCTTCTGAACATTCAACAAGGCAGAAGGCAAAAGAAGATATGCTGTGCTAAAACATTTTTGATGCCTTATTAGCAGCTTTCAGTAGTGTGTGAAGAAACATAATGTACTATTTGCACCACTTTCCAAGGCATGTCTTAATGTGAAAGAAGGAGATGACATATACTGTGAAAAGCAAAGTCTTTATTTAGATAGAGTGAGTGTTAAAATATCTGAGGCATGGTGCTTGTAAACTTGATTTCTGTTCACTTAAGCACTCCAGTGCTTTTCTGCTAGAAGTGCATCTGCTCCTTTGAGGATACTGAAAGTCTCTCTGACTCATCTTCCTTAGCTAAAGTTTTACTAAGAAAATGCGGTTGCCAACACCACAATGAATGAGAAAGGGTTGCTCAGATTCACCATTATAGATATTCATTGAGGCTGATAATATAGAAAGCTAAGGCTTACTAAAACAGTACAATTTTGTACAACCAGTTGAAAGGGTTTGGTGAAACAGGGAAACAGAAAAAAATCAAATAAATGGACAATATTTCTTTTGCTAATATATAGGTAGACATACACACAAGCATACACTTGCATATGAAAACACTGCAAATAATGTCCTCTTCCAGATCTCTATTGATATGTGTTTCATCACAAGAAGATCTTCACAGGAATATTTCTTGATTTTTTTGGCCAAAAAGATTAATGTCTGTGCTTGTTTCCTGTATAAAAAAGTGCCAGTAGTTTCATAATTCTTGCTGTGTATTAGCAGAGCCCTCCAAAATGATGACCTATAGCTGATCTTGTCTAGTGTGGGTGAGAACTGCACAAGAGTAGTACACCTGATGAGCACCTTCCAACATTCACAAAAATCGATTCCATGTCCTGGACAGTCACACTGGACCTGCACTGCACACACAGTTTGGAGCGGGAGAAGAGGAAAATACATGGTTGACAGAGAATCCTCAGTCTACTAAGTCAGCAGTAGATATATAAAAGACCTCAGATAATGCAAAGGTGATAGGAGGGAAGCCTTCTGGAAGCTGGAAGTGATGATGGGATAAAATAGCATAGGAGACTGAAACAAAAAATGGAGCAAATCGTTGCTATTCCAGCTAAATGAAGAAAAGAGGGACACAGTGGGAAAGATACTATGTTACTCCCCACATAACATAACATAAACTTCTTGGATGTTGCCATCCTTTAAAGTTGCTTTCTTTCTAACACTGAGTACAACAAGCTTATGTCTGTCCTCTGCCAAGAACAAGAAACAGCAGGCTCTTACCTGCCTTCCTGAGATTGCAGAAATCAAACTTGTGAGAACTAGTATTTCACTTTTCCCGCTGAAGTAGCACCCAGTAGCAGTAGAAGGCGGAAGTGTGCAAGTCAGAGTCTAATCCTGTTTTTTGAGAAGAGTAACTGATGCATGGCTACCCTACTGCACTTAATTTTTTGTCTGTAGAAATTTGGCCCATTCTAAATTACAGGAAATCAGTCCTAGTCAGCAAGATAGAGTTTCCTCTGTAATTTCTTAAAAAACATCCCAATTCTTGCATGGACTGTAAAAGTAGAGTTACTACAGAGTTGAAAGTGCAAGAAATTTGATATGAGGTAGCACAAAAGACAGTAAGAGTATAAGACACCATCCAGGTTACTGAGTTCAATCCTTCATAGTTTTAAGACCAGCAAGTATTAGAGACTTTTCATTTGGAATTCATCTCACTTAGCTGTAACCACCTGAAAGTCAGATATCTAGGTCTAAGCGAGTTGTGCAGACTTCCTCCATACCTAATGAAGAGAGAGGCACTTTAGGGGAGAAATCTTGCATCAGGAATTACCTATCTGTAAATAAACAATCTACCTTGGACTAGACACTTCAGCTTCAAGTGTTACAAAGGTGCCAGGTGAACTTTGGTTTGAGTCTATAATATTAGTCAAGATTGCCCTTTAGAAAATGGTACTTTCTGCATGCTGCATTTTGTTTCAAACCATTTCAAGCTGAGCACCTACAAACTGAGGCAGCGTGTAAACCATTAACTGTCACTTGAAAATGAATGGTAGGTTTTTGATCAAATTCCCTGCTCTAACAATGTTTCAGGCCTATTTTCAGATGTAAATAAAGCTAAGAGTAAATTACAAGTTTCTAAGACTCTTGTGCTCCATCAGTTTCCCAACCCACTGGGAATACTTGATTTTAATAGACAAAACCGGGCATTTTACCTTCATCATCTTTTTTTTTGGGTGAGGTAGATTAGTTCCTACTGTGAATTTGAGAAGATTACTGGCAATACAAGAAGCTTTTGTAGAGGGCAGCACCAGATCAAAGTGTACCCATGTCACATCAGCCAATCTGTAACCCAGGGTAAGGAGACCGAACGATGAGATGCTGTTCATGATCAGTGGTCCCACAATGATCCATGTTATCGGCAAGTAGGTGGCTGAGGAGGCAGCAGTCAACCTGGCAGAGAGTAACTTGGCAGAGTATGGATGACAGAGCTGGGAGCTTGGTCCGCTTCATGTCTGGGACCAAAGGGTAGAATATCTGCTTTAATTACATTTAGCTTCTGAGACTTGACTTTCACATGCACAGAAGATAATTAGAAAACAGTCCCGCTCCAGGCTTGAAGCCTACTTTTCACATCCACACAGCTTAGGGTGGAGTGTCAGGACTTGTGTTAAGCGTCATATTCCCAGGGGCCCCAAACTCAGCCTCTGGAACTTAAGGATTAGCAAGTTGGACCTTTTTTTTTCTTGTGAATGCGTATCAAGGCATTGCCTGGAGAGACACAATGAATAAAGCATAGAGAACAGAATTATATTTTGCCTTTTAAGTTTTTCTTTTGTTAAAACCAGTCACATACAGCTTCCATTCAGTTCAGATGATGAAATAACATTTTCCCAATAGAAGAAAATCACTGTATTCTCAGATGAGAATATAAAGTTTTTAAGTGAGAGCCCTCCAGCATTTTTTTCTTTTACTTGTAAGCACTTAAATGTCTACATATACAGATTCTAATTCAATACCACAACTCTTGGAGATGCAGTTTAAGAGTATTAATTACCTAGAGTAAAACTTAAAACATCAGGAGACACACCACCTCTTGCCAACAATACTCATGGCTCTTGCAAGAAAAAAACATACCCTGTAAGAGCTTCAAAATTTACTCTTTTTGTCAAAGATGCTGGAGATGCTGATGTAACATCACGTACATTTACATACACGCTCACCTGTTAGCAGAGGTAAC
>NW_010226345.1:23657-28455 GCF_000690775.1 Eurypyga helias
GACAAGGACCCTCTGAAGCCAAGGCCCATCTTTAAGCCAAAGTTGAAGTCTTCCTTGAGCTGATGTTGAAGTATTCATAACACGCAGGAATTATATCATGACAACTAAATAAGTGTTAAGTACTTACTTTGTAGTGCCCAGGACATTACACTTAATCTGCCAGAAAGGTGTACCAGTATTACAGGTGAGACAGAGAGAAAAAAGCAACTAGTAATTCTGCTAAGAAGAAATAGATGAAAACAGTGTTGTCAGGAATCACTGCTGAATTGAGATAAAATATATATTAAAATATTTTATTAAGAACCCAAAATCAACCAATGGTGAATATCTCTCCTACTCAATCAGTTGAAAATAAACCTGATACCTGAAACGATAATGATCAGACTAGAAAGAAAGTCACCTTATTAATGAAGAATTTCCCTTGCGTTTGGGTTTTGGGTGGGGTTTTTTGGTTTTAGGGTTGTTTTCTTTTTTGGGAGGTAATGAGTAGAAAACGGTCTTCACGGATTTTTTTTTGCAATATACCACCATCTGGTGGAAGTAAGGAGAAAGACAGCTTTTGAGCAGTTAACCCGTGTTGATAATAAGGAAGGTTTAGTTTTTAGCACGAATTGACTTCAATAGGCCCTTAAGGCTCTGTGGTAGCAAAGCACTTAAAAACGTATGAAATTTACACACTGCTCTATTCAGTTTATTTACATCAAACACTTATTTTACGTTTAAGGGATTTAATTTTAAGGGGCTTAAGGATGTTCTTAAAGCTAAATATTCACTTCAATATTAGGAATATCTAGTCTGTAGAATAAAGCAGAATTTTTCTCATGGAGTTGGAAGATACTTCAAAATATTATGCTAAATATCAAGGCGTATTTTTGATATGGACTATAGACTATTGTTGTATGTGCTATTTATTGGTAGAATTTTATTTCTTCCTCTTTCAAAAAATTGGTAGCAAGATGACTTTCTTTTTGCTATTAGTTTTTCTCCCCCACATATTTTGGTTAAAATCTTAGGGAAAAAATTCTAGTCATGCTGACCATGGTTTTTAAGAGCTAAACTTCATTTTACACTGCACTGAAAATACAGGTATAACCCAGTTTATGATATATGCTGATAGTATCTGTGCTCTCTCTGAGGTCAGCATATACTTTCTCAGTTTTCACCAATAAATGTTATTAAATATTACGAGTATAACAATGTTAGAAATAAAATACACATACATTAAAAAAATATTTCCAGAAAAATCTAGGGAAAAAAGCCAAACATTTGTTTGTCTGGTTTTTTTTATTATAGAAATAAATATTCTGCTCTGGAACTGTTTTCTGAGATCCTCAGTGTCTTCACTTCTCTCTTTTTTTTTTTTTTTTTTTTCCCCCAGCTGCTAGGCTCCCAGGATAAATGCTCAGGGATCCCAAATGTCCCCCCACCAATTATTCGGAGAACTGAGATCTGGTACCACCAGATGCTTGGGAATTGGCTACAGGGAAAACTAAGCAGGCTTATAGCCAGACACCTTATGCAGTCAGCAAGCCAGCAAAAGCTTTCCAGTAGGATTAAGAGTCTTGCTGAGCTAGCTGACATGATCACAGTCAAGTGGTCAGCCTGTCTGCTAGTTTCTGCTGGTGTTTTGGCAGATCAGCCAGGCCACAGGAGTGTGCCAAGGCCACAGCTGGCATTCTGTGATGGGAAAACGTTTGGTTACAATATTTTGACCAGGCCTAATAGGATGATGTGGATAAAACTGTGGCATTGGCTTTGTAACAACTGCCCCTCTTGTACTGGATGGAAGGATTCCCTCTGGTCTCTAGGAAGCCAGAGGCAATGCTGCCGGCAGGGGAGAGCCTTCGATGGTGCAGAGCTGCTGATCCCCTTTCAGTGTGCCAGCAGGCAAGAAATCTCAGCAGCGGTGTAAGGAAAATGTTGAATGTGGCACATGTTCATAAAGGCTGCCACACATAAAAGGTGGAATAGGATCTTTCTCTTGCTTGTGATTTTCAAGTGAGGCTGTGTTCAGGATGATGCAATTCATAGCTGTACTCAGCACATGCAGGCACCTGCTTATGGGCCTGGCCGCTGCCCTTTGCAAGAACAGGGGTTAGCTGTTAAATTTGGTTCAACATCCAGAGTCTGACTGTCCTCCTATCTACCAAAACCTGGAAGTGATCAGATTTAATGTAAAAAAAATTAGTCCTTTGTTTCTGTAAAATAATTATCTCATACAGATTAAAGTTATTCTCATTTATTTATTGTAATTTCAGTTAAATTTTGAAGCAAAAGCATAGAATAATTTAATTTTACTATATAAAACCGGTATCATTTTCATATTGCACCTAAGCATGTGGGACAGGGGCTCCAATTCCACTGGGAGCAGGGGATCAGGAATTTAAGTCATACTGCTCAAGAGAAAACAGGAAACATAAATCCAGTGGAAAGTGCAGCTAAAATGACTCAAACATTGAACCATTTTAATGACACAGACATTTATGAAAGCAAGGAATCAATATCTATCATACTTATTATTGAACAGCTTTGTTACACCTAATATTGCCAGTTTTGTAAACAGCTGTTCATTCCTTTTCAATCACATGACAATGAGCTTTACAAGTTAATTGTGTCTTGTAACATGAATCCTTTTCAGATATTTTTTAGAGTGGCTTTAATTTTTTGTTTTCAACCTATAATTATGTTAAACTTCAGAGGCTGAAAAATGACATCATTGTTATCCACTTTTAATTTTTTTTTAGTTTGGGGGGTTATTTTTCTTCTTTTTCCCCCTTTTTTTTCTTTTTTAAATGACAAATAGTACGCTTTTTAATGAGTCCTGTTTATTTTTTAAAATGAACGTGACATGGCTTCATTACCTAAAGTTCTGTTGTATTGTTGGGCAGCTGATTGTTTGTTCAGAAAATTGGTTTCTTCCTGAATGAGACTCTTGCATGGCCCACAATACTTTTAGATTTGTTGTGTGGCTTTTTCAGTTCTCTCCATGTGTTGTGGTTTAATGCTGGTAGGCAGCTAAACACCACCCAACTACTCACTCATTCCCCCTGTAGTGGGATAGCTCAAGAAGAAAAGCAGAGTAAAAGCAACACCTAGGTGTCAAAGTAATAATTAGAAACAGTTTAATAAGGGAAGGATAAGTGGAAGAAGAGAGATACAAACCAAAACACGTAATGCAGAGGCTATCATTTACCACCTCCCATGGGTAGACCAATGCCCAGCCAGTTCCTGAGAAAAAGATGGCTAAACCACATCATTTCTCTTTTTATTGCTGAGCTTGATGCTTTATTGCATGGAATCGCTCTGGTTAGTTTGGGTGTCTGCCTTGTTGCACCCCCCCTCCACCTATTGTGCACCCCCCAATCTATTCAGTGCTGGGGGGGGAGAATGCGAAACAGAGAGGTCCTTGGTGCTATGCTGACACTGTTCAGCAATAACTACTATGTCAGTGTATTATCAGTATTGTTTTGGTCACAAATGTAAACCACAGCATTGTATGAGCTGCTATAAAGAAAGTTAAATCTATCCTAGACAGGCCTGGTACACCATGTAGCTGTGGGATATGACAGATGCTCTCCAAAGCATCTGGACTACATACAGCACCAAACGCAGTTTCATACACAGCCTTCAATGTAATAAAAATTTGAGAAAAATATGAAATCTTTCATACTTTTCTTTGCCAGAAGGAAGTGCAGGATTAGTCTTCAGTCTCCTTTTTCACTTTAAAGAAGGTGATTTTATTTGTGCCATTTTTTGCCAAAGATTCGGGTTTCCCCTGCTTATGGTGATAAATCAGTAAATATATCTAACAGTCCACCAATTTTATTGAAAAAAACCCCCAAACAAAACAACCCTGCAAATATTACCACCCCATCCCCCAGATGATGGATTTTTAGTTGGTTGTGTGACTTGAGTAAAAGTCACAAAAAATTATTTTGTTATTTAATGTCACATTTTTTAACTAACTGCTGTCTGGTCTGAATAGCCACAATCTTTCTGATCTTTCTGAAGCTGATTCCCTAGGTCCTTTCATTTTTGTCGTATCTGTCTGCAATATGGCAGCCTGAACTGAACCCCATGTTTAGAAAAACAGGTCCTACATTATATATTTTAGTGGTGGTGTACAAAAGTTGATATTATTTTCCTGTCTACCTTATACCTCTCAATATATTCTTTGCTTTTTAGACCTGTAGTAGACAAAGGTCGGAGGTTTGCAGTCCAGATGTCTAAACTAGTGCTCAGACTTTTTTTATCAGTGGATAGAGTTCAGAGAATCATAATTAATAGGTGAAGAATAAAACACCAAATAATTGATTCTGCTTTCCTCTACAAGGGAGACAAGAGAATTTAATCAAGACTAAAGATAATTTTCTGTTTCCCATTTGAAGACTTCAAAGAGACAAATAATCTCACTCATACCTTTGATCATCTTTTCTAAAGACTAATCATTCTAACTGATGAAAATTAGAAACAAACAGTGCAAGTTAGAGTTTGTCGAGTGTTAATTTGTAGCTATTTGTTTATTATGCCTTTCTCCACCAGATATACTCTTTTACTATCATTATTTTATTTACTATCACCCTTAGCAATTTTTCTCTGTAAAATACCTTATAAATGGCATTTAAAATACCTCTTGATTTTCTTAGATGAAATGAAGGCTTGGCCTTTGGGCATCAAGATAGTGTCTGTAGAGTCTATGGGGCTCTGAACAGAAGTAAAAGCAGGTGTTTTTCGGATAATGTCACAAAACACTTACGGCCAGTAGGTGGAACCCTTATCCCAACTAACAAACAAGGGG
>NW_010226345.1:28486-49509 GCF_000690775.1 Eurypyga helias
GAACGTTAGCGCAGAATCGTGACTATTTCCCTGCTCACCACTGCAGTCTGCAGCACTCACTGTGCAGAGCACTCGGCAAGGCTAATGAGGGTTTGAGCAAGGCAGCAGCATGTGAACTGTGAAAGGGCAAAGGGGCGGCTTCTGTTACTGACAGGCTCTTACTGCTGGAATTAGACACTGTAGTTTTCCATGGTAGGAAGCTTTAACCATCTTGGAATCAAGCTTTATTCATTTAGCAACTTGATATTCACACTAAGTACATAAACCTCTGGCCGACAGATTGTACTCTCGTGAGACCCCAGCTGCAGTGCTGCGTCCAGCTGTGGAGCCCTCAACTTAAGAAGGATATTGACCAGTTGGAGCGAGTCCAGAGGAGGCCACGAAGATGATCAGAGGGCTGGAGCACTTCTATGAACAAGAGAAGAGAAGGCGCCGGGGAGACCTTACAGCACCTTCCATCACCTGAAGGGGCCCTACAAGAAAGCTGAGAGAGACTTTTTACAGGGGCCTGTAGTGACAGGACAAGGGGTAATGGGTTTAAATTGAAAGTGGGGAGGTTTAGATTAGATATCAGGAAGAAGTTTTTCATGGAACTTCAGTTCTTCCACGATAAAGCACTGGAACAGGTTGCCCAGAGAAGCTGTGGATGCCTCATCCCTGGAAGTGTTCAAGGCCAGGCTGGATGTGGCTTTGAGCAACCTGGTCTAGTGCAAGGTGTCCCTGTCCATGGCAGGGGGGTTGGAACTAGGTGGTCTTGAAGGTCCCTTCCAACCCAAACCATTCTGTGATTCTATGAATATGATTAACTCAATAAAGCTAAAAGACATCTGAAAACTTTATGCTTAATTTGTGAGAACATTACCACTTTTTTTTTTTTAAACTGAGACAAGTTTCTTTACTATTCTACATATTCTCAGAACATGGAACTAAGTTATGAAGAAAAGTGTTATTGATATGATAGAACATTAATTGGTCAGCGTACTGTTCCTTCAGATATACACATTGCAATGATTAGGAAAAACCTGTGAAATAAAAGCCAGGCACAAGACATTCCTGTAGAATGGAAAGCCTTTCAAACTGATCCTCAAGTTTTTGTACAGTGAATTGAAATTAGGAAAACAGCAAACTGGCAGTAAGTATTGCTCTTTTGAAAAAAGTATAGAGCAAGCATCTCCAGTTTAAAACATGTTTTGAGTATGCTTTGGGGTGGAGGTGTGGAGGGAAATTGAACTAACAGACAAAACGACAGGATACATGTCACTCAATCAGTCCACTAAACACTGAAGTATTGTCTAAGCCAGTCATCCAGGTCCCATTACAGCCCCTTGCAGGAGTACCCCAAGAGGTTGCCATCTCTCCTTGACACTTAACCTAGCAAGCAATGAATAGCATGCAATGATAGCATCTCTCTCTCCTGGCTCTAGATGGTCCTACTACATCTTATAACAGATGACTGTCTTAGGTTGCTAAAGCAAAATACTAATTTTTATTGTCAGTTCATATAATGAAAGATAATGGTAAAACTTGGCCAACAGCTGACACTTCCGAAGGCTATTTATTACCTAAGATCCCATACCTTATAGATCAACCTTGGATTTCAGATGTCTCCAATAAGAAATGATATCTAAAATGGCACTGAACATCAATACTCATGAAGATGAATCCTGTCCTAAAACAATTGCAGACTTTTCCAATCTATTTTCCAGAATCAAGTTAAATTAATTTGAAAATGCTGAAAGGTTTGGTTATTTTACTTTTCTTTTTCCACTTCCTTCTCTTTGAATTTATTATTTTTTTAATTGTGAGATATTATGAGTACAACACCTCTGATATTTTTACACTAACCTAAAGCAGAAATAAAATTTAAAAAAATCTTAATTAAAAAAATAAGACTGTGTAATCAAATAAATTGAGTATGCTGATAAGACCCATATAGACTGGGTTAATTTGAAAATGTATTTTGAACTGAACTCAGCTTTGGGCCTTCCAAAATGAACATAATTCAGAACCCAGCCTTCACACTAAAAATCTGCATGTGATACCAGTAGAGATTTAGTGTCTCCAAACCTAACTTCATAGGTCCCATTAGGCTTCACTGTTTTCTATTCTAACTTAAAAAAAATACTGAACAAATAAGAACTATAATTTTACCTGAATTACTGGTTTCTTGAAGTGCCAGCTCAGAAAAAACTATTCACGTGAACGTAAATTTTATCGGTTCGCATTCTTCATCTCTATTTTCTCTATTCTCTCCTGCTTTCCTGAATCCATCTGATATTGATCTATACCATGGCTCTCTGACATCTCTCAGTCTCTACTTGCCTCCCAATGGGCCTGGCTGCACTAGAAGCTTTTTCCCCACCCTTGTAATTTTTTAAAAATTGCTTTACTGCAGGTCATAACTTTTGTGTGCAGCCCTCTATGAAATGGAAAGGATTGATGTAATTTTGCCCTTTCCAGCCTTACAATCTCTCTCCCTTCCTGTAGCAGAATTTTTCTGGTATCATTATTTTTAAAGCTGAAAGTTCCTGTTCATCTTGCAAACAGAAAATTGGAGTTATTTGACAAAACTATGCAATTCTAAATGCCCTTTTCAATCTTAAAAAAAACCCAGGCAATTGTGGAAATTACATTACAAAATTGTACAAGACTTAATTGAATTAGTTCTCTGTTTTCTATCCCTAGGTTTACAACTATGTTGAAAAAACACTCCTCTTTTTGTTTTTTCCCACAACATTCCTTCCACATTGCCATGAATTTGTATCCTCACTATGAAACTTGTTTACTGACAACCAAGTCTGCCTCTACAATTGTCTCCTGCTCATGCTCTTGAGTGGGAACTGTGGGACACGCTGAAGGTTGACATCTAAAAACAGAAAGTAGGAAAAATCCAAGGTCCTGCTGTAGTGTCTGTGTGTCTGCAACATCATGCTCTCTAACAATAATTATCAATCACAAGTCATGCACATTTATTTAACCTTAAACCTTTAGTATATATTTAAAACAGAATCATAGAGTCATAGAACTTAGGTTGGAACAGAACTTCTAAGATCATCAAATCCATTAAGAAAAATCAAAACAAATATTTGCAGTTGAACAATGAGAAGACGTGGAAACCTGGGCCCAGCTTGTGGGTCTGATACAGATTTACTTTATGGTCTTGGTAGCTCTTAGTATTTCTCTGCTTTATTTCATCTGCTTGGATTAATGTTTTTTTCTTTCCTTCTCTTGATTTATTGTTTTTATGTCTTTAGATCTGAGACAATAAGAAGATTATTATATGTGCTAATACAGACACTAAAGGAAAGGGTTTATAAATATCTCAGGGGCTAGACAACTGCTTAGTCATTAACTACACAGTGTTTTCTTTCCATGTAACAGTCTCGTTAACTCCAGCCCCTCAGCTGTGCTAGCACAAGCACAGGTATGGACAAATGGTCACTGAACTAACACGGCTGTGGAATTGCTACCTTCAGGCTCGAGGAATAGTTTAAGCTAAAGTTATTTCTCTGCTTTGCCCGTTTAGCTGTAATCCAGTGTGCTACCCTACATGCTCACTACCAAAGCATGGCAGGGCATCCAAAGGAAAAATGCCCTTCAGCAATGGTGCGCTGGCAATTCAGCTCCACTTTCTTTCTGCATCTTTTCTTTTGTAGTAGGAAAAAAGAAAATGCAAGCTTAATTTACCAGATGAACTGTTTTTTAAAAATAGCTCCCGTTCTGATATAAAAAAAAAGGAAAACAACCTCCAAAGAGAAGCTGTTAGCATATCGTCATCTGGATTCCAGTACAGGCAAATAAGGGAATAAAAACCACCCACAAAAAAAACACCTCGGGTTCATAACAGACATTGATTGCTTAGACACAGCAGAAGACTAAAAAAAGCAGCCAAAGGAAAAAAAAAAAGGTGCATTAGCTCTTAGAAATATGTTGCAAATAGCAGTCTGAGTGCCAAAAACTCTATTCTGAGGTGCCATATGGGAGAAAAGATCTGTTTTCCAACAAAAGGGATAAAAAATGAACAATTCTCCTGAAGGCTATAAACATTTTTTTCTAATTGTTTGTTTGTGTCTCTCACATTTTTGTCTGAAAACTTCAGTGAACTGAAGCAAACAGGGAGAACAGAAATCATTACTGATTGTGAAATTTTATGTCATTAAAGACCCAAACTTGAAAACTGTGTTTATTAACACAAGTGCAGTGAAGGCAGATAAGCTACTGAGTGCAGCATTTTAGAAGTGTGGAACAAGCAGGAGAAGTTTCTGTAACAGTCCTAGTGTACACCCCATTTATGAAATCTTTTTTTTTTTTCCTTTGGAATAAAGACCATTTTGGAAGAAAGGTGCTGTCCTATAGT
Source organism: Eurypyga helias (assembly GCF_000690775.1). Classification (NCBI taxonomy): domain Eukaryota; kingdom Metazoa; phylum Chordata; class Aves; order Eurypygiformes; family Eurypygidae; genus Eurypyga; species Eurypyga helias. Next base: position 32,844 of record NW_010226345.1, read on the forward strand.
TCAGAAGGAGGCTTTGTTCCAAGTTCCTGAGATTCAAAGGTTCAAGTTCTTGGGAAATCTGCTTTAGCACTTGCTTTTGTGAGGGAGAAGGGAATTTAAGTGTCTGCTTTCTTACTGTGAGTTAAACTAAAGATCCTGTTCCCCTTATAAGGCTTTTGAGGTTATTTTAATCATCTCAGTCTATTTAATTACAGCAATAAATTGAAGAAAACAAAATAAAGAAGGAAAGAATTAGGTACAGCTTTTGTTTTTCAACTAGTATTGGAAGTAGTTATTTGCACCAGGGTAATTCAGATAAGCATCTGGCCCACAAACTATCCTGGCACAAAGATTTTGGGTTTTTTTAAGAACTAGGAATTTTTCCAAGACATCCTGACTACTGGGAGCAGAGCGTCTGACCAAAGTATGCTCACCAGATGGTAGATGTTTCCATGTGGGTAAATATTAAAAAGTTCTAATCCTATGCAAACTGGAAAGTAAGGGTGGGAAGGGTTTGCTGTTGTTTTTCAGTTTTAGTTGCCTCTGCAACTAATAAATGTAAGAGAAAAAACCAACAAACAAACAATCAACTAACTCAAAGGAAACTAAATTTAATGGGAAAAAAGAGAAATGTCTTCCAATCTGTTACTGGATCTGACCTACTGTTAATGGCTAATTGGTGAAACTTTAGAGTTAAAAGCTTTTTTCTTTTTTTTTTCTTTGTTTATTGCTTTGCTATTTGGAAAGCAGCTGCACTAAAATGTGATAGCTCCACAAAGAACGGTAAGGATTGTTTGGTGTAGGGAAGGGAATGTGAAAAAAAATGTTTTAAGGGCCTGCTGAAGGCTTTGTGACACCAGCTCCCTGCCTGCCACTACTGCTTGTGGGGCGGGAGCAGAAGGCAGCGTGCGGCAATGCCACTCATGCGCCAGGACCCCAGCCTGTCACAGTATTTAAAATACTGATGACAGTAGGTTTGCACAAAGATGCTGCATTGAGCAGTGGCTTTGCTGAGCTCTCATCTTCCACCACCTCCACTGTTGGTGCTGTAACTTTAAGCAAAGTAAGGAGAGGGAAATACAACCAAAGCTGGCAAGTGGTAAGGTTTTAAGCCGCTACAGCTTTTGGCTGGCTGGATGTGAGTTGGAGGCCTATGGTGCTATAACACAAGCCCAAGGAGTCTTCTAGGTGATGTAGCATGCCAGGTTTGGCTCCAGTACCCAATCTCAGCAGGAGAAGACACTCTCCAACTTAAACATCTACATAAATGTTTACTGGGTTAGTAATTTATCCCAGATTTAAGACCACATAGGCAGCTAGCAGGTACGTCTACACAGCACGGTGTAGTATGACCAGGAAGCAAGCTGGCTCACACAAGAGATTTATAGCTGGAGTGGCATAGCAAAGTAGTGCAAAGTTAATAGAAAAGTTCCCACCAAGTGCAGTGAGCTTTAGATCATGTATCCACGGAGGCACATTAAATGGAAGAAATGTAACAGTGAAAAGGCAGGGCAGCAGGAGAAAATGTTATTTAGCTTTCTTTGTACTGAAGTTGAAATATCCAAGACAGGTTCTCATTCTCTCTCTCATGCTCCCCTCTCTACCAGAAACCTATTGCTTGCAATGCCTTTCTGTTTGTTTTCTCACTGCGTGAGAGTGTGCCTGCAGTGAATGAGGGAGTAGCAGAGTCTGGATATTAAGAAGGTGATGACAGAAATAGGTGATGTAGAAATACAACCATTTCCCCACCCTTCCACTCCTCAGGAAATCTATCTTTATGAAAATTAATAAATAAAACCAACTACTAGCTATGAATTTTCAAGACAATGAGACATATGGACCAGAACTTTACAATATTTTCTTCTTTAGGACAGTGGAAGATAGCTGTTCAATCTTTGTAAGTATAAAAATATAAAAGTTCATTGAACTAAATGTATACAAACCTGATAGGGATCTGACAATTTTGAGGAGGTGTTTGAAATATGAGACACAAAGAAACTGGGTTTCATGAAGCAGAAGTGAAGAAACATAATGCCTTGCTGCAGGCAGAAGAAACGAAAGTTCGGGAAAGGGAATTTTTCCAGTAATATGTTCTTAGTTGTTTTGTTTGTTTGTTTCCTCTCAAGTCCTGAAACAAAGATACTGTAGTGTGTTTTTTTAACTGATAAATGCCTAAATGTATTTTTATGGCTTGAATACCTTTTCTCAAGTACGCTATAAGTACAATGGTAGAATCCAGTTTCATACCACAATATACATGTGGCTCATAATCCCTTGTTCTAAAATGCTTATGCTAAAGCTATTGAAAAGAACAAATATATCTCTTTGGTTTAAAAGAGAAAAAAAATAAGCTTTCAAATAGGACAAGACAAGAAAAATATTTTATCAGTAATTTATGGTCAAGGTAAATGTATTAATTATAACCAATTTTCAGAAAAAGTAACATCTGTTTACAAAATACATGTAACATCTTGGCAAGAGATATTACCCAAGAGATTATATTCTATGGAATTGGCTTAGTATCAGAAGGAAGAGTGATTAACTGTAGAAAAGTTAATGTCCAAATTATTTCTGACACACTGCTTTGATCAAAAAATGGTTTCTCTCCTTAGCAGGAGAACTTAAAATCTTTGGTGCAGAACACAGCTATAGATGTGGGGTTTTTTAACTTTTTTACTAATGCACTTCTGCACGCACACGCAGACACGTACCTAAAAGGTCTTACCTGACTTCTTGTTTGTTTTTTGTGTGAGGAGCAGTTAACAGAAACACACTTGAGCAAAGTTTTTATCTCCTTTGAGGGAATATATTACATATTTCATTTTAATGCTTAAAAAGAAAAAATGCGCCTTTGAAAAAAGTTTGCTGTCTCTGTTTTGTCATTTATTCCCCAAACACAGGAGTTTTTGCATAAACTAAAACTACCACTTCCCAAAAGAAAAATACGAGTGTCCAGATGGGAGTGAATTGAGGTACCAGGAAGGAGGACCACGTAGTGTTTTTTGTATACAATTTTGAGGGAGAGAAAGGAGGAAACATATGGAAGAAATTGCATCTTTGAAAGGTAGCAGACAACCACTAGAGAGAAGACCTGTTTTGAGCTTCCCTCCCCCCCCTCTTAAAAGAAGCTATTCAGCTCTGTGGAGGAGAGAAACCTGGCTCACTTCGCAAATGCAGAACCTGGCTGCTGCCAGGAACCATTTGCAGGAGTGATTAACCAAACCAGTTTCCTTTACAAGATTTTCATGGAGGTAAAAAGGTATGTATATAATTTTGACACAATCAAATAGTGCACCCTTAGAATTATACAGCAAAAAATTAATTACCACTTCTCCCTTAAAAGGGTGTCTCATTACAGTGTGCTTACTGTCTTCTCAACAGATGTGGCATTTAAATATAGTGAGCAATGGCCAAAAGAAGGAAGTAATTCTGAGAAATAAATGACAGTAAAAGTCCCAGTTTCCTGAATGGAGGTGAAAGTGGTTTGGCAATATTTACTCAAGATGATGTTCATTTATTCAGTATTGAAATTAAAGGGAGGGAGGGAATGTCTGTGTGTGCTGTTGAAGTGTAACATGAAATTAGAACAGACTAAAGTTGCAAATGAACAGAAATATCCAGAACAGCATCAGTGCAAAGCAAGGGACTTGCAGTAGCAGCAAATGCTGGCGTAAGGGTTTAACTTATACTTTAAGATAATCTGCTCTAAGTGGTGCAAAGTATACCAAGGGAAAAAAAGACAGAACATACTAAATTGCAGCTCTAAACCTCAGTTTGAGCAGGAACTTTAAATCCAGATTATCAGAACAAGGTGAACATACATTTCAGAAAGCAAAGTATACAATAGTATGTTGTCAAATTTCCTTTTAAGTATGTTTTTTCTCCTGCTGGATTATATGCTCTTTTGGTCCATGTTAATAAAATGAAAATGTGGTATCTGCAGTTAAAAGAAAACTCAATAGTACTGTGGTTAAAGAGAAGGGCATTAAGACAAAGGTCTTTTAATTTCTCACATCTATTTCCAAAATTATTACAGGTACCGTAGCAAGGGTAGTATCTCATCCTTGTTACATTTCCACCCCCATTCTGCTAGACGTAGTATTCCAGTGCTGCAGTACAGCAGGCTGGACAGACGGCCAATACTGTTCTTTGTGTACCACATCAGTGTGCATGCCCAAGGCAGTACGTGGGAAAGCTGCCTCTATTGTTTTTATTGAGAGAGCAAAAAGGAGCAGTTCTAGGGGTCATCACAGACTCCCTTTTGCTGTAGAAGGGTTAATATAATGATGATTCTCTGACAAACAACTACTTTAGAATTCTAAGTTAAAGGGCAATCATACAGTAGAAATACACACACATAATATTTACTTAACCTTTTCTTGACACCATTGTATTTTCATCTTTTCTACTTAAATTGCTCAGAATATATGAAGCCTGATCACAAAGAAACCTTTGAACCTGGCTTTAAAAATTAAAAGCAGGTCTTTTTCACGGCAGATATTTTTTTTTCTGTTAATGTCTTTGCCTAACGCAGTTATCTAGGAAGAAAACCTACTCTAGTAACAGCAAGGGAGAGCCCAAGAAACTGAACACTGTGCTTATGCTGGTTTTCAAAATATGGTACGTCCCTCTTAAGAAATGAGAGCATTTCATAAAGTACAAATGCAGTACCTTTGAGACTGAGAATTCACAGCCTGAGATTTCCACAGCTGCCAGGCAGGTTTTCCTGAACTGGCAAAAGCAAAACCAATGTTAATGAGTAAATAGCAAGGAAGAGGGAAGGCAGCTATTTGACCAGCTGAACAGAGGAAATGAGCATCAGCTTTTGATGTTCAGCTTTACTCATTAAATGTGAAACTCTTACACAAGCCAGCAAAGGGCTGGCAAAGGCTTTAATTAGCAATATAAGCCTACTTAAAGTACTTTAAAGTTCTACGTGGAATTTTAAGGGCCTTTTTACAACTCTCAGGACAAAGTGGAATTTTATTTCAGAATTTGTCGTAGGCAGTATGACAGTTGAAAAGCATCTAGAAATGTGGCTGAAAAATAGCCTGCTGTCTGCGCAGATGCCACTTCAGTTTTATGCCAATTTAACAAGAAATTACTAATATGGAAATGTTATTGTAGTTAATCTTTCTCTGTACTTAATTTCATTGTTAAACCAACATGTAATAAATAATGCTTTAGATTCAAGGTGGTGATCCATATTCCTTATTTTAAAGCTAAACAAATTATTTTCATTGAAATTGCAAGATAGTATTTATGAAAAAGACACTGGACACCCCTGTTGTGAGGAGTGGTGTTGCTGATAGGAAATGATTTGCAAAGACTTATAGGTATCATATGTTTTTATCTAAATTTATACTTATTACATGTAATCGTGCAGAAGAAAAAGATCTCCTTTACCTCTAATTGTCTAGGAAATGAGTATTCAGGCCAGTCCAACATGGAGTAGCCTCCAACCATGCTCAGTAGAGAGAAGCAGATCTTAGACAACCACTGTACACTGAAATGACTCTGGACATGCTCCTCACTCTCCCCATTTACAGCAGAAGCAGCCACCCAACCTTAGTCCACATGCCTGACTGTGCTGCTAAAGGGCATGAATGCCTGCGTGACACAGAAGGTATTTGCTGTGACAAAAGTAATAATAGAGGCAAGAACTTGGAAAATGCCATCCAAAGACACCAAAATACATCTGTTGGGAGACTCTGCATTTCAACCTTCCAGGACGGCTAAAATGAAAACAGAAAAGATAAGACAAATATTTGTTTATATATTAAAAAATAATCATTTTACAAAATCAACATGTTCAGTCTTTTATGATATATAGGTCAATCCTGCTTCCACTAAAGGGAGCAGAAATTTTGTAGTTTTAATCTCCAAGGACTAGGGAGAGAAGAACAAGGATTAAGGCCCTTGGTTTACTTTATCTGAAAGACTAACAGAGTGGTGGACACCCTTCAATACATTTGTCTTTGTATATATAACATGACATCAAAATCACTTAATTTGTTTTCATTATAATACATCAGTATTTTCAACCTATGTTTTGAAAAACATTATACTCTACCATTTGAGTATATGACACCTGTTGAGCTCATCATACATGACCTGCATTACTATGCATAACACAATACTTACTGAAATGTAGCAGAACTGAAAATTTAACATGAGACTAAGAACTCTCATTTCCATCAGATCTTCTGAAATGCTTCACAATAAAAGCTGATTGCATCTGCAGTTTTTAGGATGGTTAACCATGGTGTTTTTTTTCTTTAATAGCTTTCCAAAATCAAGAGATTTCTAAAGGTTTCTAGTTTACTCTTTATTTAACTTTTAATAATTAAATAACGAACAAGTTCCCGATTTCCCTTTATAAAAGCAAAAATGTGTTTAACACAAGCGAATACTAAACAGAGAATAAAACAGCATCATGTTAGAACATTGATCTAAAAATAACACATTCATATAGCACCTTAGTGAATTGTCTTTATCATAGTACATATAGTAAATACGCTAAAACAGCTCTGCCTGAAAATTACTGTCTTCTGGGTTTGTTTATTCTGCACTAAACTAAGGGCTCAGTTCTTCTTTTAATTCACAGTGAGTACTAGTTTACTTCCCAAGAATTCCCTGTGTCAGAGGGATTATACTAAGTGAAGAAAGATAGAAGACAAACTGTCTTTTAGTTAAGAATAAAAAAAAAAAAAACAGGCTCAGGGACATTATACAATGAAGAATCCCAAACAGTGCCACTAGGAACAATACATGCATGTTAGTGAAGAACAGATCCATCAGAGTGCAGGCCAGAGTGTGCCGCTATCACTATTGGCATTTCAGTATGAAAATATTGATGTCCAGACCACAAATGAACCCAGTAAATACACACCAACAGAACGAACTGTATACGCCAATGAACGGAGCTTTGTGATACTGCTGATCTTCTGTTGCATCAGTGAAAAAAAAGAAAATCCAAACTTTGAAACATATTGGTGAACATAGACATGTCTGATTAAATATTTCCCTTTCAGAAGGCAGTCACTTTTCTTAGCACATGAAGAAAAAAATCTATCTTCAAATATATCTGAAATCTGTCTGAAAACCAGTTACAATTGATTTTATGGCTTCTTTTTCCCCCAAAATTTGGTGACCTTTTTCATGGGAATGAATTGGATAAAATATGCATTCTGTGAAGGAGGAGCTGGGATCAATGCACTAAGGTGAGTGTTCAAAACACTAGCTTACAGAACCACATTCTTGCCTCTGCTGGAATAAATATATTGGTATTTATTTTTTTCCAAATCAACTCAAGTTCAACAGGAAGATTGGTGCGTGCCTCTCATTCCCAGCACATACCACTATCTACACCCAAAGAAAGCTTCCTTGAGGGCATTCACTTGGCATTTTTGGGTTTGACCCTCTCAGACTGGAAACAGCCTGATGAGAGTTCACACTGCTAAACCATGATATTTAAGATGAGACTGATTGCTGTTTTAAAAAGGAAAGCAGTTTTTTCAGCTCCTAATTCAAAAGTACCATTGAAATTACTTCAAGCTTACGTTGAGAGCATTTAATTTGTATTAGCCATTCACACTGTATGTGGTTTTGATTACAAGAACATTTTAAACCTTGGGATTGAGTATATTTTCCATTCTAATTTAGAAGATTGGTTTGGTCATACTGCATTTCTGAGTAAAAGTAAGGGTAATGTTTCCTTGTTTAGCCTATGCTATGTTTCCCTTGGCACTAATAGTTAATGATCAGGGAAATAAAAATAGGAGAACGACAGTTCATTAAAATTTTGTGTTGACTAATGATCAACTAATTTTATAATCATGGAAGATCACTGTTAAAAAGCAAGTCCTTTGTAAGTATTTATAAACAACTGAGGTTAGCATGTATTTTTAATTTTAAAATATGGTGTTATTTTCCTTTTCAGACTGAACATGTACACTGCTTTTAATCTACTTTACTGAAGATATGTATATGAAGAATAGAGATTTAGGTGTGTATTAAGGAACAAAGAAACAAAGACTTTCTTTGAGAAGAGGGTGCTTTTCTGAATCTTTATTTAAAGATAAAAAGATTTATTTTAAAATGTGCCTTGTCTCTGTATTGGGGGATTTGCCAAACCTGGACCTGAATTTATCAGGATTTATGAAAGAAGAAAAGCAATTGCACTGCTGTTTTGTGTAGATTTTTGAATAATTTACCCTTCTCAAATAGACATGTTAGGTTTGGATGTACTAAGTACAGTAGTTAGTTTACTCTTGATCAGTGCAGACATTCTTGAAATTTAATCCTTGCTTTCCAGGTTGAATTAAAACCCATACATGCAATTAGACGATAACCACAGTATCCATGAGATTGACAATGCAGCATTCATCTGTGTCACACTTGATACTCATAAATTTCTTAGTGTGTCTACTGAGGAAGTCGAGAATTTCGTAAGAGGAAAAATCCCCATAGATTCTGTTAATCCAAATGTAAGCATATAGTATAGATCATGTATCTATACAGCCTCCCTGTGTGATGCACTAAAAGCCCGGATCTGACACTGAAACGATGAGGACTGAGGAAACTTTTCTGCTTATTGGCAAAAGCCAGGCAAAATAAACTTACAGGTAATAAATAATCAGAGGCAGTGGGACGATGTCTACAAAACTAAATTGATCAGAATTAGAAAACTGAAAAGAGAAAAAAAAATTAGAAACATTAATTTTTTCATTGAGTCAAGATTCTTCAATTTGTGTTTGCTCTATTGCCTAGAGATCATCTAGGAAAGACGGGTGATTACATTCACATTGATTAACCCGGTACACTTTATGCTTGTATCGTACATGGACTGGACATGTAGATATGGAAAGGACAACCGTCCTTGGCAAGCATATTGTCGTATTCAGCTGTGTGCGAATTTCTCACAGGGAGTTCTGCGTCTTGTGAAAGAACAGAGAATGCTGAAGCTGAGATCTGCTAAGATGCCTGTCTAAGAGAACAGCATTGCCCTTGAGGTGCTTGGGTTTGATAGCAACATTTGTACACAAGCAGAATGCTTGCTTACTGTGAGGCATTTTGTTGGAATAAGGAGAGCAAATTGATCCCTTAAGTAATACAGAATCCAAGCAGTGCTCATTTCACTGAAAGGACCCAGGAAAAAGAACAAAGGATATTTGTTGAGACAGAATAACAGATGCAATTATCTATTTTTTACATAGTCAGATTTATAATTTTACATACATTCTCTTTTGAAAAGAAGTTGCAATGATTAGCCGTACTATTTTCTTACAGTGCTCAGAACGCAACTGCCAATTTCAGGACATATTTCCTTGCCACAACTGCCTTTAAAAGGAAACACATCACCAACTACTGTACAAACGCATACGACCCTAACATTTGAATTTATATGTGCGTAAGGTGCAATCCAATTTCTTTTCACAACGTACTAGTCATAGCTTTAAACCTTTTGGTAATTATAGGATGTTTTGTTCTGTTTAGTCCAGAAGATCTCTCTTGCAGACAAATGATAATAAAAAAAGAGGTTCAAGGTCTCAAGAGAGGATTGAGAACTTTGCATTTCCTATAAAATTCAAAATTTTCAACAAATAAATGTTTTTATATTGCCTGGCCAAACTAGTAAAAAATAAATTGCTTTTCTTGTTTTGAGATTTCCCCAGATTTTCTCTGTCTCTGGTGAGGAGTTGGAAATGTCAGTTTTTCTGGGAAATGGCACCAGTTGGGACCCAGCTGCTTGTATGCATGCTGTAGTTTCTCAGGTGGTTTTGTTTTATTGATTTGGTGTTTGAGAAGTCCAGACGCTAATGCTCCTAATGATCAGCCATTCTTTTTGACTTTTGGTAACAAGTATTCTCATGCAGTTAATATCAAACAGAACTTTGTGCTCTACATCTGTTATTTCAAAATTCCCATTTTTGAATTCCCCTAGTCTCAAGTAAGTAGTACATTGTCTCCCTTTTTTACTCCCTACAATCTTTTCTCCTACTTCCAGAGCCCCGTGATGCAAAATGTCATTTTGTCGGTCTTCAGTTCCAGTGACAACTTTAATTTTACTGATTTTAATGGGTTTTTCAAATACAATCCCATAGAAGTCTCCAGTAGAAGGAGCTTTGCCCCAGAAATACTCATCAATGCTGCTGTAAGCCTTGCTCGCCTCATAGTTTTCAAATACATTCATGTTGGTGTGCAAGTTTGCAGGTGGGTTGTCAGGGATATCAAATGATTCCTCTTCAAAATCATCATCCTTCAGCTTGTTTTCAGCTCCTTTGTAAGATGAGTAGTATCCCATGTGCTGGAACAGAGATGGCTTAAAACGTATCACTTCCTTTTGAGCTAACAGCCCACGAAAGTGGATGAGCAGCCAATCGCAAGGCATTTCTTGGTAGAACATCAACAAAAAATGGGCCAGGCGTGGGAGGTCATGAGAATGGTAAAGCTTTCCAATGTACCCCAGTTTGGAGAATTCCAAAGTCACCCAGTAGGATCCTTCTCGTGAGGTAATTACTTTCTTAACAGCAGTCAAAAAATTCTTAGAGCAGCGAACATCATCTTCTAGCATCACGTAATAGTCAGAAAGATTAGCACAGAAGTTAAGAAGGAAAGCATAATCTACATTTTGTTTGGATCGAAACTTCACACGGTCCTCTGGGTCATTGTAATTTCTCTTGAGGCCATCCAGTACAGGATAATACTCCTCAGGGACATGAATAACTATTAATCTGCCCGCAATTATATGATGTGCAAATTTCTGTGAAATATCCTGGACCATCCCTTCACACCAGGCTGAGTCAAAATCTGCCAGCTGCACTACCACTGCGATTTCTTTGAGTTCCTCGTAACTTGACTGCTCAAATATGGACTTGATGGTCTCAAGCAAGTAGTTTCCCTTTTTCCGTTTCACAGAGGATAGTCCAATTGTAAGATACCCTATACAAAAGACAATTCAAATAAAAACTGAGTATCTGGCACTGGAAACCATTTCACCACAAAGCTATCCTCCAGAGCTGTGCTTATATTAAATAAACCTCTTGAATGGCAAAGGCTGAGAAATTTGGTATGTGAACTTTTTAAGCTGCAACAAAGAATGTTTATTGCCTTTTCATGAAAGAAGAACCGTATTGCAAGCAAACAGACATATGGAGACTATTGCATTAAACATTCACTTGTTAACTGTCAAGGAATGGCAAGGAGTGGACAAAAGCCAAAGCAATGTGCACGTATATGCCTGAGAGGAAACCACAGAGACAATGATAAGGCTGTAAAATCTGCTGAAAGAAAGGGGATTATGAAATATTATTCACAAAACAGTTTTAAAGCAAGTAACTTGCAGGAAATGCAGCACAAAAATGTCAGCTATAGAATAATTGCCAAGCTGTTATAATTTTAAACACTCTATGAGACTACTTTACACTTATGCATAACACATTCTGAAGGTTTCATGGGTAATTTTTTTCTGCATGTTCATTTTTTGACTGAATTTCCCTAATTTTTCCTTTCTAATTATTCCTCATCTAACCCACTTTCAGGACTCTGAGCATTTAATAGGGAACCCCCTCTTGCAAGATGTAATTCAGATATTATTTTAAAGTAGAAGAGAACTTACTGCTGCATACCTGTACTTGTATAAATATTTCTAATGCTGTTAGATCATTCTAGGGAGAGATGCGTCTTAATTATAAGGGAAGAATTTTAGTATTTGCTGTTCTGGAGTCACTGTCATTGCATTTTCACCAGCAGTCCAAATAATTTCTTTCAGATATTTGCCTATATAACTCCATTTTTCTAACTTCTGATATAAAAAATGTTAAGAATTTATAATCGACAGGGCGTACTTTAGTTGAACCTGCCCCAGCTGCCTTAAAATATTGTGGTTTGTAAAAGACTGCTTTGATAAAGTGATTCAGTTTCCTTCCAGGCTTAAGTCTACTGAAAATGCAGTTGTACAGTGAAGTACAACCCCCAGAAGCCATTTATGCTGCCTACACAGCCCCAGATTTCCTAAATCTAATTTGAAAAAACTTTATAGTTTTCTATGAAGATCAGCAACTCATGGATGATTTTATTTCACCTTCTGTGCTTGGACTTCTGAGCCTTGCTTATGTTTGTGAAATGATTGATTTGGAACCCAAAGGACACCTGTCTAATAGCTAGGTATGGCCATATTTCACTTTGAGATGAAAGACTGAAACCCTGCCTGAAGTCAGAGTAACTAGTGAATCCATCTGCAGGTAAACTACTGCAAGAAGAATCCTCCTTTACTGTGCCCATAATAGCACAATTCCCCTCCCTCATTATCACAGCTAGAGGAACAAGGAGATCCAGTCACAGTTGCTGGACTGGCAGGACAGGGCACCTGAAGGGTGTTATCTACGTGATTCCAAACCATCTGGATTTACTGGTTACACAAACAGTGGTGAACAGTATGGCCTCAGAGGGTGGTCACACAGCACCACCAGCAGGTGCCTTGCTCCTGCTTTCTACATCATCTCCCTCTGCTCTGGGCAGAGATCCACAGAAATATGCTTGCACAGACCATCCAGGGGCTGCCTGCAGGACAACTACACATTAGGCGTTTGGTCAGAAGGTAACCAGGCCGTGGGACTGACTGCCACGGCTGAACTAGCAGCTGCCCAGGAGCTAGCTGTCCCACTAACTCTCTGAGATTGTCACTGCTTAACTCAGCCCCTTTTGCTTAGAAAAACCACAGGGACGATATGGATTTCACCCATTTTTAAATTACCTCATTTCATAACATTCAGATTGCAGTTACTTACTTTTCCTTGGCAAAGGCGTGCCAGCTAGGTAGCGATAGGAAATGTTTATAGATCCTGAGAAATTAGACAAATCTTTAAAAGTGTGAACATAGCGCTCTGGGTTGAGCTGGTGCGTGGCTGTTTCTCTGATTAATTGCTTGTCCCCTTCCTATTAGTGAGAAAACAAAAAGAATAGGAGAGGGAGAGAGACAGAGAGAAACACATTTGTGAATGCCAGCCAGAGAGGAAACACGGACAGGCAGGTTTCCAAGAACAATATTTTTCACTGTCAGCTTTCGTGAAAGCATGTAGAAGTCACCTCATTTTTTAAAAAACCTATTACTGAATATCACACACTTTTGGCTACAGAAAATCTACCATAACCCTTCAGATTATGGTACAGGAAAAGAAAAAAAAAAATTTTTGACAAAAACTCTGGAAAGGCTGCAAACACTAAATTATTGCTGAAAAATGCTGTGGTATTCAAAATAGGGATAAGAAGCATTAGTCAGCAACAGATGAGACAATTTTCATAGTTGGAGATGTGGGGAAGATTTTTGAAAATGTTTTAAGTGATTAAAAAAACTAGCAAAACCGTTGCAAAGGGAAGATGAAACTAGATCCTGGCACCTGGCTCATTTTGCCATTTTTTCTGGGTAGCTCCAACTCAGATTTGTGATAAGAAGAAATGCATGTGATCATCCAGACAGCCAGAGCTTTCTCTGGATTTGGTGAAAACTGTTCGATCATATAGAAAGAAGGCGAATTTATCACCATGCCTTCTCTTCCTGACTCCTTCTCCTGTCTTTTTCTCCCAAGAGCTTCTCAAGCTGTAGTAAAGTCACATAAGGAAGGGAGCAGCTTCACAAGCAGTGCCCTATCCATAAGCTCTGTTGGGTGTCAGGGAAAAGCTGTTCCTCAGTCCTTAAGAAACGGGAAAATATCTGACAGGTTGTAGCGTCATGAGAGTGAACTTAAAGGTAGGAATGTTTATTTAAGTTACACTACTTGCTCCTAGTCTGATGGCAGAGCAGTGTATGAATGAATTCATTTCTTCATATATACAGTATGTTAACATGCCAGAAACTTCCTGATCTGTCATTAAATGGGAGCACTGAGAAGAGGTAGTACCGCAGCTAACAAGAACAACCACAGAAACAGCAAATGGCACTCGTATTTAATGGCACAAGTATTAAAAAATGTGTTAAAGGTATTTTATAGCACAAAGAAATATTTCTGTAATCCAATCCCAGGTTCATTTAAAGTTCATTATTTTTCTTTCATAGAAGTAGTAAATAATTCACTTCTGAACTTAGTAAAGATCGTTGATGCGCATTTATCAGGGGCATCTACTTGCACTGTTACGCTCACTTGATCTACAATGCCTCTCCAGTAATTTCTTTCTAGTGATGCTATGCTACTTTGCATTTGCTCGTAAGTTATGAGAAGATTTATGTTGATCAGATTCCAGATTAAAATGTAACTCAGTTGGCTAGAAAGAGAATGCACCAAAACTTAAGGAGACTTTCATGAAAACTGACAAATGGGAAAAAAAAAAAAGGCTGGTCCAAAAACTTTCTTTTTTTAAACTCAGACTTTCTTTAATGGCAAATCATCATGTGTCATCAGTTCCAGAATGGAGCACCAAAATTCTTAATTTCATAAGAAGGTTTTGGAATGGAAACATAATAAAATGTTTCAAAATATTTAGAAATAGAGAATATCAGGACAAAAAGGTTTGATTTTAACAAGCAAAATATTTGAACTGACCACAAACAAATTCCTTTTTTTTTCCCCTCTTTCAGAAATGCCTTTTTTGTGTAACAATCTTTTTCTTCTCCTTTTTTTTTTAACTGTTTTTTTCATTCCTTTGTTAAATGAACAGCAAAACTGAAATATGTTTTTTTCCTCAAATTTTACTACCTCTGACTACTATGCAGAGGTCAGTGGAACTGAAGAGCTTGATTAGCTCTCTTCATCTTCTCTATTTTTTTCTATGGTGGTTCTGGCTTTTGTCTGTTAACTAACCCCTAACTTACATTCCAGTGTTTGCTGGAGGTTGTGAGGTTCCTGTGGATGCCATGGGAAGAAGTGCCACAAGTTCTCCATTCTTTATAGAGATACTCTGTTCCACTGAGTACTACTGAGTGACCTACAATACTATTATTGTTCTGATAGTGCCCAAAATAATGATAATTCATAGAAGAGTTCAGAAGGCATGCTTCACTTCAAGGTTTACTTACAAGTCGGAACACGTATTAAAAAAAATCCTGCATATATTGATATCTGTTTATATTAATTCAGTGCATCTTCAAAATATTTGATCAGATGTGGGTCACGCTGCAGACGAAGCACCTTAGACTGCTCTGCTGACACACACGCAGCAGCACTGTATACCCCCTATCAAACATACTTAAGCAATTTTCCCAGGTGAGTCCTTCCCATTTCCACAGCAAATGTCTTGCAGAAAACAGAGAGAGGATTCTTTGGAATGTGAGAGTCTCTGAGCAAAGAGGAAAAGTGCTCCTCTCCCGTCTTAAGATTTGGCCCAGTGAATCTCTGATATTCTAACGTCCTGAAAAAGGTCACTCATCTCATCTGACATCTGGTGAAAGAGATGCCAGCTCCATGTCCCCTTGCACAGCCTGCTGCCTGAGACTGGGAAGAGAAACTCAGGGCCAGCTGTCTTCCTCTATCAGTTACCTTCAGGAGGTAATCCAGCAGACTTGCTACAATTAGGAAGTCAGAGGACCTTCAGGGCTCTGAAGACTTGCAGATTGCCATTCCCTAAGCAGAACAGGTTAGCTCTCCTTGAAACCTATCCACAAGTGTATCTCTCCTCACCACCACCACTGAAACTACCCATCTTTTACCTCAGCAGAGAAAACACACCAGACAAGTTAACAGAGCTGTCAGACGTGGTTAGGAAAGTTGAAAATAAAAATAAATAAATAAACTAAAAAGTCAACAGCCTAACACGTGTGGAAAACGCTTGATGGACCATAAAGGTATCAAGAGATCTGAGAGAACTGTCAGGAGACTTGGCAAGAGACTTGGCTGGGAGCTACATGAATGCAATCATGCCAGAACTGTGATGAGAGAAGCAATGACAGAGTGAATTTCTAGAAAAGGGGAAAAAAAGAGCAAATTAAGAATAAGACATGGAGCCATCTGGGGAGCTGGCAAATAGGACAGGAAAAGATTTCAAAAACAAACCAAGAGGAACACCATTAGCAGTGATAATAAAAGCACTTTGAGAAACATCTGGGGGACTTTGAAGCAATTAGTGAATGAAGAAGCATCAGGGAAAACACCAATGGAAAAAAAATGCAATAAGCTAGGTCAAATTCAATCACAACCAAGAAATGATGAATAAATAAAACATAGTGCAAAACCTTAGGGCAAGTACTGTTAGAGAAAGCAGTATGTCTGTAATGGAGTCACATGCTAGAAGCATGGGTTATCTTCTCAACAGTTTCAAAAGTACTAGCATAGTCTTAATAATACTGCAAATATTAATATTGTTATAAATAATGTTATAAGTGAAATATTTTAAATTAAAATCACTAGCAAGTTATCTATGGTTCTGATAAATTAATGTAAAGATTTTATTATTTCTGTATTGCACTTTTCAGATCCAACCAATATTGGACTTCACCTTTCAGAATATTGGAAAGCCCATAGTTCCACAGCTTGATGAATCAGGCAAAGGGTGGCATAGGTGATCGGAAAACCACTCAATAGTTCAATTCAAGTTGAAGAAAGAGAACTGTCTAATCCTATCATAACACTGCATAGTCAGTTTAGTCATTTTACTATTTGCAAGCTCCAGTTATTAAGCTATCATATTCTTTTACTGGACCCAGTCCAGACTCTGAAGAACTTGAAATTCAGTCCATTCATCAAGTCTTCAGGGC
>NW_010226345.1:49540-54574 GCF_000690775.1 Eurypyga helias
CAGCACTGAGACACCCATAGGTCACATATAAACTGTAGACTTATGTTACCTTGTCAGTAGTTAACTTGTGGAAATTCCTAACACAAATCTTTCCATAAATCTCAATCACAAATTTACACTAGGTATCATTTATGTCTAATTGTTAACACTGTAGCACTGAACCTGCCAGACTCAAATCTGAGATACAGAAAGTGGAAAAAACACAAAATAAAAGCACTATAAAGAAATTTTTCATGCAAGAATCTGAAAATACATTAAATTAGTGTAAGTTCTCTTCTATAATTGTATTTCTATAATATTGTTTAATACATTATTCACAGGTGGGATTTGCAGCGTGGACTGAAAAAGCAGCTCCTAGCTCACATGAATATTTCAGATGTAGGCAATTTTCAACATTAAAATTGAGGGAAGTACAGTAGTATGGAAAATACAGGGGAAGTTTTGACATAAAGGAAGATACCTGAGGGAGATATCTCCATGTTTTGCAACATTCATTATCTCCCATAATTCCAATAAGCAATGACATATTTACATCTGTGAAAAAGGCTGTTGGGGTCTTTTGACACACCCTGTGTGCAGTATATATTGATAAGTTGCCTTCATCGTAAGGGACACATTTGTGCAAACTTCACTGTTAATGGTACACTAACAGGGGAAAATGCAGGAATTGTGATCTTTATGACTTAACTAGGTATGTGTCCTGTTCTGTTGTTCCAGGATCTTTTCTTCCATCTAAGAAACTTACCAAAACATAACCATCTTCAATATACAAGTTCATGAACAGCAAGCAAATGACAAGGACTCCTAAGAACGACACTGCTGATCGTTTCCGCAAGCATCTCATTTTATCAAAATACTTCAGGCTGTTTCTCGTGAAGAAAGGCGTACAGTAGTGTCACCTATGAAAGAAAACCACAGTATTACAAGAACTGCCCATCTGATAAACAGGCTAGCAAAACAACTTACCTTCAGATATATCAAACACCTTTGAAAACACACAGACTACACCCTTTAAGGTGGAATTAATGTCATAATTTCATTTAGTCATTGTCATCTTCAAGTTTTAATATACAACCTTTACAACAATTTTTTTCTTTTTTTTTTTGAGGGGGTCAGAAAAGAAAAAAGCACATTTCTTCCCCCATTTTAGGTTGGAATTATGATGTTACTGTGTCAGGAATACATCAGCAGTTCAGTTTCTCATGTATAACTGTCAGATCCCAAATTATCACGAGACACAATATTGTGCATTGTTACCCTGTGTACCCATGTCTCCTTCCAAAGACAGCTCAGGCCAACAGGCAGAGAAGAAGCTATTGCATGGTTTATTATTGTTGCCAATAGGTGAATTCTGGATACCAGAACTGCCAGGAAAAAATGGGGTACCTTGCCTGAAGTGAGAAGGCAGTAGCAAGGCTCTGCATCATCCCTTAGCCTTAGACCTCTATACTAGGATGGAAAAACTCTCACTGGAGGTGTCATTTTCTCCAGAAGAAGAAAGGTCGATGGCCACCTTAGACCAGACAGCTAAGCAGAGTATTGAGAAGTCCTCACTGCCCCCATTAGATGAATCAAACAAAAAGAATGGTGTCATCGAAGATCAGAAAGCCACCCAACAGTTCAAAATCAAGAAAGAGGACTGTCTAGTCATATCCCAGTGTTATGTACTCAGTTTAGTCATTTTACTACTTAAAACAAGATGAATGCTGTTCTCGGCTACCAAATCATCATCATTAACCTGGCGTAGGACTATATGTGTTTGAACAAGACCTGTCCACAAACTAAAGAAAGAGGCTCCAGACCAAACTTCCAAAACGCTGAGGGATTCTTAACTAAAAAATAGATTATAAGCTCATTATATATGGTCTCACTTGTTTAAGTACAAATGGATTTTGGCTACTGTCCATAACAATGTCTGATTTTTCAATCAGATTTAATATATAGAAGTCATGTATAAATGGAGAATTCAAAGCTAGCCTATGTGAAGTAGCAAATAACACTGCATGTGCAATGGTTAAAACCTGCATTTAAATACCTTCATTTCTGAAAGTGCTGAACATCTAAACTGACACAAAATAGGCCAAATTAGGAATTCCATAAAAGATTTGTCTTGACATATAGAAAATTTTCTGGCCTAATAACAAAAAAACCTTCCAAGTGCAAAATTCAATCTGCATTTGCTTTGCCAAACTGATTAAATACATCTAACAGTATAAAATATGAGTCTATTACACTCTAGAGAACAGGGAGATAAATACATTGAGTATTAGTAATGCAAACATTTAACTGCAGGGTTTTGTCCGTATAGAGTCAAGTTCAACTGCAGTAAATGGACACCAGTTGTACACAGAATGATTTTAAAACCACTGTGTTGAGAATAAGAACAACTTACATGTTGCACAAAAGAAAAATAATTAACATCAATATAGATTTCTGTCCCTATTTACTTGAGGGAGGGCTGAATTACAGTGGGCTGATTATTCTGAAGCTGAATAAGTCCAATGTAACTATTTTTTAAAGTTACAGCAATGATTTCCTTTTCCTTAATAACTAATGAAAATAAACATTAGGAAGGAGCTGTCAGGGCCATGAATCTCCAAACTGTTGCCCCCCAGTCTGTGACAGCACAGTGGATTCCATCAGGTTGTTGTGGAAATGAAAGACTGATCCTGTTTTAGAAAAGACCTTGTTACATATACAGGTTGGCTTTCACTTTGGTGTGTTCTTTTTAAAAAAAAATCCTTTTTTTTTTTTATTTTTCTCTTTTTCTCACAGTGTAACTACTGATTTGCAAAACAATACACTCTTAAAAACTGTCATTTCTCAGACAATGGTGCGAACCAGGCTGACTAGTGAAAATTCAAGTAGTCTGTGTCGGAGTGCTTGTAGCCACTGGCAGCCTCAAGTGTAGAGGTGCACTACAGTTGCACACACTGAATTTTTTCTTTGGAAAACCTGGGAATAAATAAATGTTTTTTTCATTCACAGGTTATCTGTATGTGCCACATTTGCCTATTTGACTGTGGCCTTACATAGTTGCCTCGTCTTGGCTCTGAGCAGTCTGACTGAAATCCCTAAGGGTGAGGAAGGAGATTTACAACTACATTTTCTAGTTATATTATATTAATTTGTATCCATTGTATTTTTCACTAGATCATTACTATATTGTATTAGGAATAGACATGGAGGGAATTACACAGGTGGGAGTGAGGAAATGAGGACTGGCATTACTAAAGCAGATATACAGAAACAGAAGAGCCCAGCTGGCCACCATTCAGAGGGAAACACTTGCATTTCTTGTGTTGGTTTCACACAAAGTCATTCCAACGTTCCTATTTCACAACTAGAGTCCGTGAAACACTGGAAAGCAAAAGACCATTGCAGTGAGGTTTCTTTGTTCATGAGACCTATTGGGACCCGTTCCGGAGCCCCGGCACTGCCGCCGTCGCTAACACCAGATGGCAGTGCGGACGCGCCATTGCCAGCCTGCAACTGCTTCCCAACCTAGTCTAACCAGCTCGTCTGAAGGTGCTACTGGACATACCTGTACTGCAAGCTTTTAGTTAAAAATGCACACAGACTCATGCGTACAGACATACAGAATTCCTTACATCTTCCTAGAACTGCTTCCTCTTGTAGCTCCGTTTCCAATCTCTAACATTGCATCCACGACTCAAGTGAAATTTGCAAAGAAAAAAAAGGTAAAAGCTATCTTTTTGCAGGTGATGTCAGTCATCTTTTGAAAAATAGTCTTAGAACTTGCTGCTGTGAGACCCCTGATGTTCTTTAAGACCCTTTGAGAGGAATATTCACCATTATTCAAAAATAAGACTTCTATACTGAATGAAATGCTTCAATTCATAATTAAATTCTGAAGCCACAGCTTTGCTTGAGGATTTTATGCCTTCATTATTCACGCTCAATTAAGCAGTATCAGGATGGTATAAATGCAATTTGTTTCATAAAGCTAGCATTAAGCAGTTAAATGTAATAATTAATAAACATGCATGAATTATAAATCTTTCCTAAATGAGAAATACTGTTTTCCTCAGTCTCCTCAGAACTTTAGACCTCAGATCCCTATCCACACGTATGTGTTGTTATCACACAAACGTGCAGTTTTAAATGCTACGAAACTATAATTCTTTTGACTATCTAAAATGATACAGCAATGAAAAGACAGTGAGCTAAAAAATGCAATTACATACCTCTACAGTGTGAAGAAGCCATTCTTTACAGGAGCTGCAAAAGTCTAAAAGCTGTGTAAGGGCCAAGACTGATTTTCACATGATAATGTGATTTCTCTTGAGGAATTTGCAGCAGCCAAAAGAATTTTAAAAAATTGGTTTAAATAGCAAATCCCTAATGACCTTCCCGTAAGAGTATGTTATTAGTAAGTCAAGTTCTTGAAATCAAAAAATTGAATTAAAATTTTTTTTTAAAGTTATTAAAGTTTTAAAGTGTATTTCAATTTTGAAGTTAATGTAGCTTTTCCCAAGAGGAAAGAATGAGATAAAGCAAGATATTTTTCCTTATTTTTGTCTTTTTCAGAGGAAAACGCTTTTTTGCTAGCCCATAATAATTTTTATGGACCACATGCATATGCACTTACTGTGGTGAACCACTTCATATTCAACCCACTTTAATTCTTCATGACTTTCTGACAATATTAGGGATTTGTGCTTTCTGCTGCTTTCAGAGATTACTGTTTACTTTCCTGACCTGTTTCCTCCGCAAGCAGGTATGTAAAAAGGCTCTGCGCTGTTCCTTTGCCCTTAAGTATGCTAAGCTAATGACTTAGCCTTGCCTAACCAATACAGTGAATCTGCTTTTATCTACAGATTCAACTATCTACAGACATGAAGCAACGCAGTCATCTTTATGTTATATTCTGGTCTGCTTGAGTGCTGTGCCCCAGCAGATCACGAAAAGTTTCTTGTTTGCAGAGAAACTCATGGCTGTCACAAATGGCAACTGCATTAATTTTATACTACAACATTTCCAAGTCAGGCACATAGAATCATAGAATCATAG
>NW_010226346.1:0-5277 GCF_000690775.1 Eurypyga helias
AAATCTAGAGATTATATGTCCATAAGAAATTGGCAAATGAAGAGGCCGCTGACAGCACATTGTAACTCTCCCCAACTCTGCTTGAGAAAGACTGAAGTGTCAACCCTAACAAGCTAAAGAAACATTTGGATAGAGTGCAGAACACCAGAGAAAATGAAGCATTCCAAGATCTCCGCTACAGAACACAAAGGAATATGTACAGCAGAAAGAAAATTGAAAACAGAAGAGGAGATCAAAACCTGTGTGAGTTATATAGGAAGAATTACATGGAAAAGTCAATTTATTTCTTAAAATGTAATTGATGTGGGGCAAGGGGGTGTGGTGTGGAATTTTCAAACTGTAAAAAAACAGTCAAATAAAGATTTTAGTCACAAATCTTTTCTTCCTTCCAGTCTACAAAGCCATGATTCTATGTAATATGTGCAATTCAGAGGCAGACAGATCCTATTGGTCTGACAGAACGCGGAAGGAATTCCAAAGTAAGCTTAGTAAGTATTAGGAAAAGAAATTAGTCTGTTTCAGAAGCAAATATAAGAAACAGAAGTTGTAGAACCCTTTCCTTGAATAATAAGTAAGAATAGAGAAACTGTATTCTAGAAGCTCCTTATATTAAAATTCCTTTCAAATTCTTTTTTTTTTTTTTTTAATTTTGATAGGTTATCCATCAGTGAGAATGACTGATTCAGTTATATGAATTTCAGGGAAAACAAACAAACAAACAAACAAACAAAAAATCCCCACTATATTCTAAAGCAAGAAGATACTTTGAAGAACAACCACAAAATTAAAATTGCTTAAGGGTTTTTTTTTGATTATTAGACAGAGAGAAAATTGCTTTAAGGTATTGTTACATGAAGAAAAGTGACTTGTGACATTTTTCTATAGGAACAAAGAATTTGTTTTCATGTCTTTGGAGTCTATAAGACTGTTCTCCACAAAAGCTCAAGGTGAGATCATCTGTTCTCTTCTGGTCTTTATAGTCATCTTTAATGGCAGAAAAGGAAGATTAGTTAGGAACATCATTTTGGAGAGCCTGTTTTCAAGGTAGAAGGAGGAAGAAGTTAAAAAAAAAAATGGATGCTTCAGTGATGTTTTATGAAAGATAATATATTAACTTTATCAACTACAATGCACAAAGAAAAGTAAAAAAAGTAAGATCTGGTGATAAAGAGCTTTAAATAGTGCTGTTATAACACCAAAGTTATGTCTATTCAATCCCCAGCCCTGTTTTTTGATTCCTTTGCTATATTTTTTCCCCTCCTCTCTCCATTAAAAATAGAAAAAGAATGGATGAGAACCTGAGAACCTACCTCAGTCAAGAACTGGAATTAAATAGGAAAAATAGTGCCAAAACCTGGCACATGCATGGAAATTTAAATTTTTCTCTAAATGCTAAGTGATAGTGGACATAAATTTTCTGACAATACGATTCTTGGTACTGAACACTGCAGCTACATCAGCAACCAGAGCATGGGCGTTCCAGGTATTCCCTGTTCTATGACTCTCCTTACTCAACCTCAGTTTATAATCGGCAGGGATAAGAGTCTCCTGCTCTGCCAAAAGACACCTACAGACTTTGCTTTCACAAACTCAAGTTCCACCTAGCCCCCATTTGTCTGTGTGTTCCTTCCTTACTCTTGAAAACAAACATATTTTTACCACTTAAATTGTAGAAATGATAAAGAAGCTGTTCAGCTATATTAAGAAGAGTTATGTTTTTGCTTAAACATACTACCTGTGCATCACATGTTAACAGGTATCTGAGAAAAATGCTGTGATTCATACTTTGAAGCACACATGCTTTGTTAGCTGTAACCAAAATCTGCTGAATAGATTTAGCTCTCTGAGACCCTCTGAAACTGTAAAGGTGAAATCCAAACTGCTGAAACTTCCTAGACCTTGGCAAAAAAGGTTTATCAGCAGTGTCACCTGTTAAAGGATCTGGAACAGAATTTAACTTCGATTTTAAACACCTAAATGTGAGTGTCTGTACATGCCTATGTGAGATCTACATATCTAAGTTCTGTTTATAGGCAAAGGATTTCTGGATATCTATTGAACAGAAACTAGTGAGCTACATATGATGAAATTGAAGGTTTCTAGTAGGCTAAGATTAATAGCTCTATGTATTCCATTGACTATACTGACTGGATTTACAGAGACTGCGATGGAAACTTACAGATTTAGTCGATATATAACTATCTACACAGCAGACACCTACATTTAGGCACCTGAATTCGGAGATGTCTAAATGCCTTAAACTTGTTACTTTAACATCTTGCCATGACTTAATGACTGACAGTCTTCCTGTTAACACCTTCTATGTGAAAACTCCCTAAATTAAAAAGTAACTTAAGCATCTGCACAGGACTTAAATCTTCAACACATTGAAAATGAAAACTGTTTTGAAACACAGTTTCAAATAATTTGTCACATTATGTCTCTAATTTTTTAAAAATCTGTTGCATGTCTGAGGTCGATTTTGCATGTCCTAGTCCTGAGTGTGTTGTGGACAAGGAACCCAATCAGATCAGTACTAAAGTGACAAGGAACTTTCAAGCTTCAAAGGAAAAGAGAAAATCATAACCCAATTTGACCAGGAACTCTAGATTGGGACTGGCACTGCTTGATGTAAAGTTAGAAGCTGCAGTTTCACAGGCATCTGTTCTTCAAGTATTCCACTTGGGAGAGAAGCTTAGTTTTTATTCTACTGAACCTATAGATGGCACAGAATACTAGCTACATACTTAAGGAAAAACAAAACAGAACAAAAATATATAGTATGTTTTTTAAGAAAATATGAATTTATTTGTGTTTATTGTATCTGCTCCTTTACCACAGAAAAACCTCAGCATTCATATTCGCTACCATAAAGTGTTTGCTCTCCCTGAGTCTTAAAAAAAGTCCCCAAACCAAATCAAGTGAAATAACAACAAAACAAACTAGAATTATTAACAACCTGTACATTACTCACAGAACCATAGAGATGATGGATGAAACAATGATGACAGATGAGTCTTCATTCCTGTTTTAAATTCTATCAACTACATAAATTAGGAATGTCATTAATTTGATTACTAGATGTTCACTCCCATTCTGCAGCAGCTGTTGCCTTTTTACTGGCTTTGGTCCTTTGATTACTCCACTTAACTCAGTATTACAACTCAGGGAAAGGCCTGCTTCCAGTAGGTAAAACTCTACAGATGACAGGGGCAGAGAAATGTGTTGAAGTTATCAGTAATTGTATTTTGTCATCTGTGGTGGTGTTCAATTAGAACATATGTGAGGTTTGTGTGTTTAAAAGTGGGTTTTGTTTTGGTTTTTTCTGGATTTTTTTGTTTGGTTTGTTGGTTGGTTTTGGGGTATTTTTTTGTTGGCTGCTTGGGGGGGTCAGTGTTTTGGTGTTGTTGGGTTGTTTTTTTTGTTTGATTTTTTGTGAGGTGGTTGTTGTTGTGGGGTTTTTGGTGGGGGTTTTTGTTTGTTTGTTTGTTTTTCTTTTTCCTGCTATTGCCCATAAGGTGTGTATTATGTGGAGTCTGTGACAGCTCCCTTAGAAAATTTCACATTTATGTAATATCAACCACTTGGTGTCATCAAGAGAGTTTAAGCAATTTAAGCAATAATTTCTAAATTATCTCTAATGAATATTTTTTTCTGTTAGTTAGTTTGACAAGCTGTGGTAGATAATGTTCAGATCAGCATTTAGCTCTGTGAAACTAACAGAGATCAAGAACACTGAGATAAAGGCTATGTCTCTGATATATGATCCCATTTATAGTCCCACAACAGTATTAAGGTGCCTAAGGAATTTTTTTAACATATTGAAGATATTTTATTAATTAATTCAGAAGATTCTAACAAGAAAATAAAGCCTGGGTTTTTTTCTAATTCTTTCCATGTACCAATCCTATAGAGAGTAACAGAAAATAAATTCAAGATTTGTTGAAACTATACAATATATTTGTTGTTAGTATCTGTTCACTCTTGCTGGAATATGTGATTCTGAGATTCATGAAATCCCATTAAAAAAAAAAAAATTATTGAAAAGCTGGAGATGCTCAGAAACTATCACATATCTTTTTTCTAAGGAACCTAGACTTAGCAGATTCTTTTCCTACTCAGACACTTCTGGAAAATTGCAGCAATTCAGAAATAAAATAGAAGGATATTTATAAAAAATAAAAACCATAGAATGCATGTCAAAGAGCTATATTATGTCTGTTCATCATTCTGAAATAAATGAGTCAATATTCACCTCTTGACTGTTTCTATTAAAAAAAAAGTCTTAAATGAATAGAAAATGTAGTTATTGCCCTGCCCACCTCCCCCCCCTCCAAAAAAAAAGTGACATGATCACATTTCCTTAAATTACCCAGCATGCCAGTTTTCTTGACAGACTTTGGTGAGTAGCATTTAGCAACTGTAAGCTGTGGTCTCAAAATAAGGTATATATGCCTTTCCTCTTCTATTAATAACTACTTTCAGTCCAAGAATTAGGAGTATGTTTCTCAATGGAGTCTTAACTTGCTCTGGCATTATACATACTTTCAGGTTGAGTAAGATAATGAGGGTGTTGTAGAAAGGTGAAGTTCAACACATAGTTTTAATTTTGGCAATAATTCTGCACTAGATATTCTTTATTAAGAAGGAATTAAAGGGAAGGGGAAAGGGGGAAGCTATTTTCATGTTACGCCTGTGAATCAGGGTTTTTCCTTTGCCATTTGATATTGATTTCTCATTATTCTAAATTTTACAAATTAAGACTTAAATTTTGAAAAACAATCACTAGCAACAGTCTTGAGAAATATATATATATATGTATTATTTTAAAAAGTCTCATTTATTTATATCCTTTGTATTGCTGACTTATAATGGATTGCAGCATTTCTGGGAACTTGAATCTCTTCATTTTGTTACATGTTCCAATGGATTTTGTGAAATACAAGTTAATTCACAGAGTAAACATCACTCTGAATCATCTCTATGTATAAAAGACATCATTACAGATAAAAAACCTGAATGAGAGTATTCAATGCTTTCTGCAGAAAAGCCCTAAATTGGAAATGTATTTACATACTACTTGAAAGCTAATTAGTTAAACTAAAGCTCCATGTATTTCTATTCTGGTTAGCTTCAGTGGAGAAGTACAAAATAACCAGAGAAGACCAGTCCTTTATTCTTGTTATCAGATGCATTGATTTGAAGTTACTTTGATAATACTGCCAGAATTTTTTTTTTACTTTTTTTCATAGTGGTGAAATACCCCCTCCCCACCCC
>NW_010226347.1:0-17378 GCF_000690775.1 Eurypyga helias
TTCTATGATTCTATGATTTTTCCATGCTATTTAAAATGCAGAATAAATTTATATTCTACCCTATGATTTTCTTGGAAGATACTTTTCCATTTTTGTTAATCATTAAAAAAATACCCAAAACATCTACTATCTCTCCAGCTCCACTTAACAAAAAAAAAGTATAGTTCACAGAAATGGAAACGATTAATTTAAGTGCCTTTCTTTAACACTGAAGGTTCTTGAAAGAATTTAAAATTTCCAAGGCACAGTAATCTCAAATGCTTTTCTCAGAAGTCCCAGTTATAAATAGTTCAAAACAGTTTCTCCAGACTCAGCTTAGCTGAGAAGTCAGCCGTGGCCTTCTTTCATTAACTGTCTCCATCACCTGTCAATCAGCATTAATAAAACTTTCACCACTGAATCAGCAACCTCATGCAGTTGTACTGTCATGTACGGACAGTTACAGAAACTGGCTCCCAAGCGCACACTCTACAAACAAGGTAAAACAGCATGTGGTTCAATCGGCTAAATAAGTGAAATGCCACATTGAATTGAAAATGTATATACATATAATCCTTCTAGACTATTCAGCTGAAAAATATGTCTGTGTATGCATTAATTTCTTTTTTTAATATTGAAAGGTTTCCCAGCTTGAGGGAGTCTAGTTTCTTATATCATGGTAAAGGAAAACTCTAGTACTCTGGTTCATGCAGACCATAAAGGAACAGATATTTTCCTGATAATTCTCAATGTGCCAAAAGTAATTCACAGAAAATTGTCTCCAAGGGATGCTAGATTGATATAAAATGTACTTATTGCCAGTTGTATGACAAGCAAGTGTGGTTGAGTGGAGAGGGGGAAGGAATTTGATGGCAGGGAAAGGGCCACAGGGATGGCTCCTGTGAGAAGCTGCTGGAAACTCCCCTGATTCTGTGGTAAGCCTATGCTGGAACAGTCTGCTCCTGAAGGACAGCACCCCATGGAAGGGACCCACACTGGAGCAGTTAGTAAAGAAATCTGCAGCCCACGGGAAGGGCTCACATCAGAGAAGTTTGTGGAGGACTGTCTCCCATGGGAGGGACCTCACATTGGAGCAGGGGCAGAGTGCGAGGAGTTCTTCCCCCATGAGGAGGGAGGAGTGACAGAGACAGTGTGTGGTGACTGACTTCAATCCTCATGCCTCATTCCCCTGCATTGCTGAGGGAGAGGAAGCAGAGAAACTGAGAGCAAAGCTGAGCCCAGGAAGAAGGGATGGGTAGGGGTTGTCTCTCACTGCCCTACTCTGATTGGTAACTAGCAAGCAGCCACATGGTCGTTTCTTGCCAGCTGGGCCTAAACCACAGCAGCAAGTCATAACCGAAAGTGACTTAAAATAATTTACAGAGGTACTATATAAACAAAACAATAAATGTGCAAATTTCTGGTTCACAATTCTCATTTTTTTACAGTTAAAAAAAAAAGTATTAAACAGAAAATATTTGTTTTCCAGAATTACAAAATTTATAAATTTTGACAACTGTATAGAAATTTTATTTTGTGAAACTTAATGTTAGAGACAAAATAAAATAAGGAATTTTTTGTGAAAAGCAGAGTGAAGGAGTTTTTTACTCTCCAATTACTTTTTTCCTTCACATTTAAAAGTAAGCAATATGTATTTTGCTCCTTTTTTTTTTTTTTCCCTTCCCCCAGCACAGACTCGTAGGTTCACAGAATCACTCAGGCTGGAAGGGATCTCATCTAGTCCAATCCCTCTGCTCAAACAGGGTTACATACAACTGACTGTCCAGGACCACGTTCGGCCAGGTTTTCAATGATGGCCAAGGATAGGTACTCTGCAGCCTCTCTGGGCAGCCTGTTCTAGTGTTTGACCATCCTCACAGTAAAAGAGCGCTTTCTTATATTCAGGTCAAATGTCATATATTTTAATTTTTATTTTCAGTTTATTTTTTAATCTTCAACTGCTTTTGTATACATAAGTAGAGATATATTTTTCATATGAGTATAATGATTTTTTTGCTAATTTTTTTAATTAGAAAAGGCAATAATGCATGAGTTTGTTTTTTAATTCTCAAAGTGACCTGTCCAAAGGATATGTCACAATTAACACGAAAATACTTCTAAAAATTATTCTGGCACGTAGTGTCAAATTCTGACTTTATCATTGTCTAAATTTATTAATGACAGTTTCTACATCAAGTGTAGAAGCTTTCTCTTAACTTCAGAGTGTTAAGAAAAAAAATATATTTCTGAATATTCATTATCTTTTTAGAGTGAATGGGGCCAAAGTTTGCCACAAAAGCACTAAATACCACAGCAAATTTTCTGGAAAAAACATTAGATTCACCTAGTGAATTTTAAACTTCCTTCCACTTGGAACTTCCCAGGGTTTCTTTGCTGCCCACATTCTCAGGTAATTAATCAGATTTCATAAGAGGAGAAGGAGGAAGAGGGGGAAGGAGAGAGGAATGTCCCTAGCAAACAGATCTTTTCATGTAAAGGAAGGACTTTTCTACATCTGGAGAATTTATTAATTACAAATAAGAAAAGATATGACCAGATATTAAAACTCAAAAAATTAAATCAAAATTTGGCAGGTATTGCCATTAAGCTGTTGCTTAGAGAAAACAAACAAAATACTCAGTGGCTGGACACCTTATCACCACCTTGGAGGATTGACCAGCCCCTGCAGTATTTTGTTTTCTGATTTTATATATATATATATATATATAACTATCTATTCAACATCTTTGGAAGTAAGCATCATGATATAGTCAACTGGTGTAGTAGTTTTGGCTGTGATAGGGTTAATTATCTTCACTGAGGCTCATAGGATGCTATGTTTTGGATATGTGACCAAAAGTGTTGATAACACATTCTACCTACTGGTGAACAGCATTTACACAGCATCAAGGCCTCTTTTACTTCTCATCCTGCCCGGCCAACAAGGAGGCTGGGGGTGCAGAAGAAGTTGGGAGGGGACACAGCTGGGACAGCTGACCCCAACTGACCAAAGGGATATTCCAGACCACATGATGATGTCATGCTCAGCATATAAAGCTAGGGAAAAGAAGTGGGGAGGAGGGACTTCCAGATTTAAGGAGTTTGTCTTCCCAAGTACACATTACGTGTGATGGAGCCCTGCTTTCCTGGAAATATCTAAACACCTGCCAGTTGATGGGAAGTAGTGAAAGTATTCCTTAGTTCGCTTTGAGTGTGTGTGCATGTTTTGCTTTACCTATTAAACTCTCTGTCTCATCTCACGGATTTTCTCACTTTTACCCTTTTGATTCCCTCGTCCATCATGCTGTGGGGAATGGGAGAACATTGTAGGGGAGGCTATGTAGGGCTTAGCTGTCTACTGGGGTTAAACCACAGCGGCTGGACAAATCTAAGTCTTAAAAGCTCATAGACGTCTTCTCTGTAAAAAATGTAACAGAAAATGCCAACTAAGAGTAAACTGAAACAAAAAAAAAACACCAATAAAAGAATTTTTAAGTATTTTACGTGCTATTCTGTTATGTTGGATTTTCAAATTCTATGCTTTGCCCAGGAGGATACTTCCAAAAGCATGAACTGCCTAGGAGTTTTGTCTAGGAGCTTTCAGTAACAGATGAAGTCAATAAATGATCATAATTAAATTTTCACTTAAGTCCCAGAGATTAACAAGCAGTTTAGAGTATATTTTTTACCCCCAAACCAGAGGTAAATAGTTAGTCTCTTTTAACATATATGCTGAATACATAAGACAACAAACTAAATGCAGTTAAATGCACACTGGAATGCTGAGGCATATGAGTCAGACTAATAGCCATCCAGCCCAGTGTCCCGGTTCAGGCAGTAACTAATACTTAAGGACACAGTAAAAGATGACCTTTCTGCACGTAATGAATTCATATTGCTCAGCAGGCTAATGTCAGAGCACAGATAATTCTGCTAATCTTCTTTGTAGATAAAACAATCAAAATGTTTGATTGCTAAATGCTTTTAATTAAATATTGTAAAGGAGAAAGTATGACCTACATTCATATTGAACAAAATTGAAACGTCATGGGAGTCACCTCCAAATAAAAATGTTTCAGCTCTCCTCTGACATGAGGAGAGTTAGACAAAAAGGATCATGAATAGTGTCTCATGGAAATAATAGCCTTTTTTTAACCAAACAAATGAAGTAGAAAAATAAATATTAAGATTTGTTGAAGACAAACTAATTTTATAAATGAACTTGGAAAACATAATATTAAACAATACTAACATGCAGAGAAATCAGAATTAAAAATCAATAATCAAAAAGAAGCAGCAAGCACCAGCAAATAAATATTTTTGGGAAACAGATGAAATAAACTAAAAAATTTCAATTTTTAAGACTATGCTTTTGGACACCTATTTTCACCAATTTAGTAAACTTAATAGAAACATTAAAGTTCGTCAATACCAAAAATACACTCCTCCTAGAAATTATTTTTAAAGACAATGGAAACCTCACACCCAAATACATCCTGATGCAACACCTTATTGAGGAACAGTAAATTATCCATTCTCATATACCTGAGAGCAGTATATTTGGACCAAAATATTGTATAGTTAGAAGAAATACTGGCAAGAGCTTATTGAAAAGCTAAATTCCAGTAGTTGCATAAAATGTTATATTTTTTTAACATCCTACTGTGTTAAATTTTTAAGACCTTCCTTATAATGTAACCTATAGAGACTTCTAAGTACACAGAAACACAGTTTAAAGGGCTATGAAAGATCAAAGATGATGCAACATTAATCTATATTTCTCTCTATGAAATATATTAATTTAGTACACCATTTTGAATATTTATAAATTACAAATTATGAGCTAACATTTGACTTTTTCTCACATTATAAGTATGTGTGTGTTTAAATACACATGTACATAGTGAAATTGCTGAATGCAGTCTTGACTAAAAGTAGAAAACAGATGGGTAGAACAGTGTTAATCTTTTTACACAAGTCAGATGCAAAACCTATCTTGAGACAGATACAGGAAATTTCTTACTGCAGTAGTACAACAAACTATTTTCTAATATTAAAGATGGACTATCAAAGACTGATGTCAAAAGATCTATGGAAATAAATCAGACAGTTATTTTTTTTCAAAGTAGCTAGTATGAGGCTTTGTTTTGAATCTCTGCTGAGAAGAATGTTGATAGCACACTTATGTTTTTAGTGTGAGGTTATAAAGTAAGAAAAGTAGGTAGATCTAAACCTGAGATCTAGAAGACTGTAGAAATTATAATCATGAGTAGACTTAGATGACACATGGATAAAAATTACATCCACAAATGAGCATGACTTTTCTAAAGGGAAGTTCTGCATTACAAGCCTATCAATGCTTTACAGAGAGATTAGCTGTCACAGAGATGAGAGTAACCTGGTTTACTTAGAGTATTTACATTTCCAAAGGGCATTTGAGGAAGCGCTACATAAAAGGTTCTTATAGAGACTAGGAACTCTGTCATAAAAAGAGAATTTTGACAGATGTTTGCTTATAATAGAGTTAATGTATAGTAAATGGTCAGTTCTTCCAGAGGGGAGGAGTCACTAATGGTCATCTTTAGTATCTAACCTGATTGACAACTTATTTGTAGATATTCTGGAAAAGAAAACAATCAGTGAGATGATAAATCTAGCTGATGATACTAGCTACACTGAGCAGCAATGAGGACAACGACCTGTGAAGAAATAAAGAAAGGTCCTGCAAAATTGAGTAAGTGGTAAAATGGTAGATTAAATACCCTGTATTTTCTATAAAATGAAAAGAATGAAAAGGCAGGAGACAAAACTTGTAAAAGTGAAATGAACAAGAGAAAAGACTTCCTCATTGGAACATTTATGCCATAAAATACTCAGAATATTAAAAATGTACATGGTCCTAAGAGGAACAATAGACAAAGTAATGGATGAAAAAAATCTGGAGAGAGTTACTATAAACAGACTGGATTTAGGAAAACTCTGGGCCACAAACTGTTAAGAGTGTAGGAATGCATTTTGGAGATGTATCACTATCATTCTCTGTAAAAGCATTTCAAGGATCTATCACATTCACTATCATTGCTTGATCTCTTTTCCTGACATTAAATGGGTCTGTATTATGCTTCTGCACAGCTGTTCTCATATTCTTACAATCTAGGGCTTACAAACAGGAACTCTCATCCTTCATGTTGAATATACTGAGAATTAGATGAAAATACAATAAAACTTTTGGATAATACTGACAGAATAGGTTTATTATTGGAAAAGCTTGCAGTGAGTTGTGGCTAACCAAGCTGAAAAAAACAAAGAGAGTAAAATACAGCACCAGTTTCCATCTTGGAAGTACATTAAGAAAGAAGGTGCCCCAAGTTTCTGCAGTGAATGCCCTTTTGCTCAATAAATCCAGTGTGATCTGAAACAGTAATGAGCTGGAATTACAAAGCTTGTCAATAACACACTTTCAGCAGAAACAGAATAAGGTGCAAACCTGTCCTGTATTCATAAACTATCTACTGGTTAGTGGTGTTGCACAAAAAAAAAAAGGGTGTGTTGTTTTTGTTTTGGTTTTTTTTTTTTTAATAAATACAAAGCAGTATTTGTATTTGAGAATTCGAAGAAATCATGATACTTACAAGGTTTACAATAATTTGTATTCATTTAGCACAGGGATTTTTGCCATTAATATGAATATCTGCCTGTCATTCTTTCTGGAAAATGAAGTTAGGATGCAGAAGAAATAGAATTGAGGGTATTAGAATCCAACTAAATAAATCACTGACATGATCCGATCTAGTTACTGCACCACAACACACACACGAACAAAAAAATCCACATGATGGGAAACGGAGTAGAGCAGGTACAAAGGCAAGAGAAATCATCAGAAGAGCAAAAATACCACAAGACTATAGACTGAAATGGATAAGACTAAACAGTTCAGAAATGAGAAGTGTGACAGACTGAAGAACAGAAGTTTCACTTCTCCCTTCCTCATAAAAGAAGGATTAGACAGTATTTAACAAAATCACCTGTCTTGTGAAACCCAAAATTACAGAACCAAACCATCCATAATCTCACTAAGTTCAGTAATTTCTTTTTTTAAAAAAAATTAGTCTACAATATGAACAACAGGAACTAAAGCTATATTTTTCTTGATAGAATGGACATGAAGATATATGTTTCATAGATAAGCTACTCTCGTAACTTACTGAGATGAGACCTTCCTGAAGCCTACATTATGGTAAAAGTATCTTACTTTGCACATACTTCCAAAACATGTATTTCCAGACATAGAGGACAAACACTGGATTAAATCATCTACCTATTTCAGATCATTCAGTGTTCGGTCACCAACAGTAAAGCAAGTTCTGTTGAGCAGTTAGTCACGGGAAAACATCTCTGTGCCATCTGTGACAAAAAAAGACTCAAATGTGCCTGCAAATCAGTGCTTACTGCTAGGGAAATCGGATGAAATCAGATGACGAACTCCAAAAGGCTACCCCAGGCTGCAATAGTACCCCAGGCATGCAGGAACACGTCACACTGATTGAAGCAAGACAAAAGGTATGCTTTAAGCAAAAAAGAAATCTTTTGAAATACTGGGTATCAGAGTGTAAATCCCATATTCCAAAATTAGATCATTGATGCAGAACACTGAATAAGCAAATCTACTTTGCTTCACATTCACTTTTCACCTACACTGCTATCTAGCTCAGCATCTTAGACAAGGCTCTTCCAAAACTTATCATTACACTCCAGTCAAAGTAACCTTATTTATTGTATGTAGGAATTAAAATTAAAGTATGTCTTATGCATTATTACAGTTAACAACAAGATTTTGTCCTGATAGGAGAGAAAACTATCAGAAAAAACTACCAGTTTAAGAGGGTTTATTAGTGTGTAGCCAGTTATTTGGAGAAAAATAAAACAAAGACACACCAAAAGAAAAAAAAAAAAAAAAAAAGAAAAAAAAAAGAAAAATCAGCTTACAAACTTCATATCTAACCTATGTTCCAAAACTGAGGGGTGTGATAACAGGACCCATCAGTACTAGACTGCACTGAGGATAGTTTCCTTTGTTTCACTGGACTCAAATCTTTTCTAAAAAGTAGATCAGCTTGGCCATAATAAGCTAATATAGGATAGGCTTGTACTATGAACTTGCACTGCTAATTTCATTCCTTGAAATATTTTTCCCTACTACTTTATACCATTATTATTTACTTTATTCTTTAACTCCAAAATTCTGTGATAAAAAGTTTAATTTTAAAAGTGTATATAGCATAATTTTTATTTAATTCATTGTATCACATATGTCCAAAGTTACAAAAGGAAGCTATTGCCTATGAAAGCTATGACAGTTACAGTTCTTATATATAATTTTCCAAAAACTATAATATTCCTCTGCTAGATCCTCAATCATTTCTGGAAATAAAATAGTCACAATTCTTCAAAAACCTATGATCTTACAAAAATAGGTTTCTAGTCTTTGAATGCTGTAACACAGTTATTTTAGTTTGCTTTTATTTTGTGCAGGCATTTCTTCCTCAATTATACATGAAGACCATTCAGTTCTAGTGTTTAAATATGTTGGACATTGTTTCTCCACTATTGTTCAGATACAATTTTGATGAACAATCATACTTTCTATTATCCGGTTTTGGGGGTGGGCAGGAACCATGCAATTTAAAAATTTGTTGTAAGAATACATACAGCTATGTTGAAGCTAATATAAAAATAATAAATAGAACTAATTCTGTAACAATACAGAAGTGCATATATATGTTATTCTTAATTTTTTGGCTGATTCTGCTGTTCATGCTATATGAAAACTGTATGTTCTCCCAGAAGCACCTAATAGGAGCAGCTATTTTATTTTATGCATTATAGACCCCTCACATTTTAAGACCATGAAGAAAAACATTATTAGGTAAGTTTTTCTTGGCCAAGACTTCATAGTTAATTTGAATTATTTGATTGTAGGTTTGGGGCTTTTTTTTCCCGTTGTGGTAGTCATGAAAAATTTTCAACAGCATGTCAGAAATATTATTTTCCCTTACACATTTAGCTTTAAATGATGACAGAATCATTTCATTTTAACATTTTCAATAGCTATAAGAACACACCAAATAAAAGTGTGCATTTTCATGTCACATAAGACCTTTAAAGAGAATTTTTTTTTTTTTTAAATCAGCTTACGTTTTCTTATTTTTAAAACTGACAACTGGAAATAAAATGCATACTTTAATATTAAAAAGTTTCATAATATTGGTTTAATTTTACACTATTAAACATTCCAATATTTTACATATTCCAATACATTAATTCCAATAACGTCTTGTTACCTTTGTAGTTAACCTTGAAACCAATGGAGCCCACACTTTCATCTGTTTGAAGATGCAGCCACATCTGATTGCTCATGCTCACAATTAAGTCTGGTACAAAGCTCCCAGTTAACCTAGACGTAGAAAAAAAGCCATTGAGTATTTAGTTATTATTTTTCTTCTTTTTTAAGGGAATCCAAATAACCATTAAGTATTTTTTTACAGGTTTTGTTTTTAAATTTATTGTA
This sequence comes from Eurypyga helias, assembly GCF_000690775.1. NCBI lineage: Eukaryota > Metazoa > Chordata > Aves > Eurypygiformes > Eurypygidae > Eurypyga > Eurypyga helias. Next base: position 9,548 of record NW_010226347.1, read on the forward strand.
TTCAGATCACACCAAATCTGCTGGCTGGTTAGCCAATACAGCTCTTAAGGTTCTAGTGACTGAAGATTTGATAGCTGTCTATAAACACAAGCAACTGCTTGTGTTGTACTGAAATATTTAATCTCACTTTCAGCTGCTGGTCCAGAAAGACATGTCTCTCTCCTAATCCTGAACCTTATCTGGAAGTTCTGTGTGCATGACTCAGATACTTGCACGCAGGTCAAATGGCAAAGAAGCCCATAATGAGGCACCACATTTATTCTGCCAAACAAGTGTTTCTCTGATATACAATTACCTGCTTTGTAATACATGCATTGAATATTTCAGAGGAAGTTGTTTTTCTTAAATAGCAATACTATTATGAAGGTCCATATGTTCCCAGCATTCTTGCAGCTCCCCTCATGAGCTTTACCACAACAACAGAAGACTGTGCCTAACAGATACAGCTGATGTTCATTCCTTCATTAAAAAAATATACCAGATATCAGAACTTTGAAACCTCATGTTATAGGATGTTGATTCATCAGAAACAACAAAACTATGTATTTATTTTTTCTTTGGGTTTTTGGTTTTGGTGTTGTTTTTTTTTCTCATATTGTTTGCAAAAATTTCAAACTCAGTGAGATACTAAATGTTCATTCTGTTGGCTGAATGAAATGCTGTCAAAGTAAAAGGAAAAGCTGTGAAAGCTGCAGTTTTATGTTTTGTTGCATTTTTTTTTTCCCCAACAACTTTGTCTCATATCTGGTGTTTACCAGCTAAAACAGAATGGTGGAAATTACCAAAACTTCTTCTATTCTTGTAAAATGGATCACAAGAACACAACTGTAAGTGAAAAATATTAGTTTGGTGGGGTTTTTTTTCCAGTTTTAATAACTCTTTAAAGCTAGCTGGAACTTCAAATGAAGTATTTTAAATATATTTTGAAGTTAATTTTAGTTCTCCCCTCTGGTGTCTTTTAGCTTGGTTCTGTATGAAATACTCTGCTGTGGGAGAAATTCATGTCCATTTCCCACATCTGTGTTCACAGATGGAGCTACTACAAAGACTCTTGCCAGAATTGAACTAGCAAATGCCTAGCTAAAGAAACGTGCTAGCTACTCATTCCCACACTAAGGGAAAGTGCCTTCAGTGAGTTCAGTCTTTGCCAAATTAATAGATTAGCAGGATGTTCTCTTAGAAACAACACTGATTTAATGGCTAACAGTGTTTTGTAATTGGTGCTGGTGACTAACAGTAAATTTTGCGAATATTAAGGCCACTGGGAATATTCATTCCTTTGTTGTGTCAGAGAGGATAATTTGTACGGTAAGCATCCATCAAAATTTGTATCATTTCTATTTTCTGAAGTCAATTATAAATATATTTTAGATGTATACTGTTTTCAGAAACAGTATTTTTCAATTAAATAGCACATGAGAATAACATACCATTTGAAAATGCTTTTTTTGATTCTTATTTTCAATGAGCAGAACACAGAAATCGCTTACTGTTCTTTTTAAGTGGGTAGAGATCCCTGTACAATATTTGGGAAGACTTTGGGATCACAGAGCAATAACATCCAGAAAAAAGCATTATATGAAATAAGATATTTAAGATAATAATGAAATTCTGCAGTTAGGAATTATCCTTTCTTTCCTCCTGGGATTTATTTGACTTCCTCTAGCCTGGATTCCTCTCCTGGAAGTAGGATCTTACACCTTTCTTTTCAAGAAAGTGAACGCTACTAACAGCAGAAAGGGATAGATGTGATTATGATACATCCCTCATTATTAAACACTTTAACAGTTACAACACTCAGGAGGGTTTTTTTTTGCAGCTCTTCATCTAGGACTGCAGAACTACCTCTCCCACAGACTAGTGACATACATTCTCCTTGAGAGAGTACTCTGAAGGCTTAGTTAGAGGATATTCAGAATGTTGCAACACACCCCTTTCCATCCGCTGAAGACAATCTGTAATATGGGGGGTGGAGGCAGGTACACCCCACACAGCAAGCATTCTAAAAGAGTAAGAATGAGTTTCATACCTTGTGCACGGGATTTTCCAAATGCATGTTACAGACACTTATTACACTAAGAGTCACTTGCAGCAACTATCACCAAGCTGCTGAAAACAGACTTCCAAACATCCTGAAAAAGTGTCGTGACTGGTATATGTGGAAGATCCACCATTTCTTTTCATTCTTTCCCTCTATCCTTTGGTTATAAAACTTAATGCTGCTCCATCTTGAGCAATAAGAATGCATTCATATTAGTCATCTTGTCAAACAAGAAGTATGTTTTTATTTCACTCAGATTTAAGTTCACTTAGGGGTAAAATTCACTAGCCTGGAGCAGCCTGTCTTGTTGCTGGGTGCATGCATATAGACACAGAATTATAAGCACCCAGGGAAACTTAATGGCAAACACTGAAAAGATTTCGGAGTTTAGTTACATCTGAAATTAGCACCAGCAAAGCAGGAATTAGCAGGACCCAATTCTCAATTTAGGAAGCCTAAATCCCACTTAAATTCAGATTTTTGTTTTAAACCTCTCTATCTAGCAGAGCTCAGTAAAACTAGTGAAATAAACACTTGGATAGGTTTCCTAAGTAACTTTGATAAGTTGAAAGATAAATGTTTTCCCAGCATTTACACATAAACTAGACATATTCAAACCAAAGTTCTTCAGTAATTAGCTGGAGGAAAAAAATATTTTAAAATTTAAAATCCAAAATTAAGTTATACAATAGCTGATTTATTTGCTGTGCATCATATGTCAGACAAAGTCTGCATGGCTCACAGGAGGAAATATTTACAAGTCTTCTGCAGTACTCAATTAAGTTCCATTTTCCATATAATTTCTTTTAAACATTTTAATCCTAATAATTTTGATGCAGATATGTCTGACCACAAAATAATAACTGATTATTCAACTGCTAAACAAAAATAATAAATGTGGCCGATTATAGAATGTTATTTAATATTAAAACACACCACAAATTAATTGGGTGATTTTTTGCTTTTCTAGGATATCCACAGTAATAATTCTTTAAAATTATTTACCTACTCATATAAAAAGCAGATTTTCTTATCATATGTTAACACTTCACAATTCTATTTAACCCTATTAAAGAAATTACTTTGTAATTCCTTTATATACATGACATGTTTAATCCTGCAAATTCCTAATTTCTCCCAAACACAGATCTCATCATCAGATATACTGCTATAAAATACTTCATGTTTCATGACATAAAATCTGGACAGAGTGTTTTATTGCATTACTCTGAATTTTAAATATTGTACTGTGCATCAATGTGTTACTGTACTAATGAAAACCAAAACATTAGTTAAATGTTAATAAGACCTGGTGAATTGGTAGGTAATAAAAGCTATTTCCACATGACAGGATAGTCAGTGTAGTTTAGGAATCTAAGAATATCAGACATTTAATTTGAGAATAATGATGTTTTTTTTTTTTGAAGACTTGGTACTAGTACTGTTTATAAAACTGTAATTACAGTACTTCACTTCTCAAAACTACTATTAGTAGCAATTAGCACATCTCTAATCCACGAAAGAAGCTGCATTATCCTAAAATAATTGCACCTGAAACATCTGGCCAAATCCTGGTCTCCTCATTGATGAGAAGAGATAAGCCAATTACAAAACCAATTAAACATATACGTCAGATAGCCCATCCTCTGAAGGATAAATCGAAGGAGGAACTAATGACAAAAATCTGTAAATCTTAACACAACTGTGTTTTCTACTCAAAGTTTTGCAATTCATAACATCAATGAAATGAAATTTAGAAAAAAAAAAGTAAACATTTGTTTTAGGCTATTCAAACCAAATGGAATTTTTATACCATTTGTGTTATGAATAATGGAAAGGTACAACATATAAAAATAGTATGAATATATTTCCATTAAATATAATGCAGAGAATGTAATTCTAAGGACCCTGACTCTGCTAATTTTTTTGTTTTTCAATTAAATACAATCTGTATTAAACATTTATAACATCTGCTTCAGTTCTGATCCATGTTTTGAATTTGTGGCTCATTTGAACTAATGATAACATAAGGTAATTACTGAGAGGACAGTTCATTTTAAAATAACAGCTAAATATTATTTGGCCTTTCCCAAAAATCTTTTCTAAATAGCAGACAGTCCCTTATGGCTAAAATACAGTTTCTAAGCAAGAAACAACATTTTTAGGTTTTTTTCATCAAATTGAGTCAGATTTAAAAAAAAAAAATAATTTGAAGGGCCTTTATTTCTCTATTAAATACCGAATTACTTACTCAAAATTAAATTGGAGCTATATAAAATGACAGGCTATAAGTAGTATTTACTTACAATGTTCTGTGTATTTTCTCATGATTGGGGAATAAACAGAATTACTGGATTATATTTTGGTCTTCAGAATTTTATGAATTAAGGAGTAAGATTCTGAGCTGTCTTCTTGAAATTGTGATTACTATAAGACCAGTTATCATCACAGGTTCCAAGAAATATGGATTCTGAGGTTAATCAGTGTCTGTTAAGTACATATATCTCTCTATATATATATTCAGGCTCACATATTCCAGAAGAATGCTAATGAAAGATAAAATCTTATTGTACACTCACTGCTATCTGATTTGTAATCATATGTGGTTTAGGTAATATGTGATTTTCTCTGTACAAATTTTCTTCATTATACTAACTCATTTTTTAAGTTTTCTGCAACAGTCAATAAGCACTTAAAGGTCAAAATCCTACAGTACGTCCTTTGTCATCCTGAGCTTGCTGGGACATTGTAAAATTTGTGTAAGAGTCATGCATTTATTTATTTTCAACTATGTTCTTACACACTTTAAATTTGAGAACTCTTTTCTAAAGGGAGCACAATAGCCCCCAAAACTTTACATGTTTACATGTGAATGTAAAGACTGTTTTTTCAATTTTTTTATTTTAGTTTATATTTTTCTTTCTGCTGTCTAGCTCATCTCTTTCTGACTTCAGAACAGTAAACATATAGTGATGTATTTAAGCTGTCACCTTCAGTATTTTTAGAAGCTCAGTGAGATTAGGTTTTCTTGAGAATTACCTGATACTATACATTATTTACTCCCATAACCCTCCCACCTCCTCCACATAAAAATTAAATTCTGTAATGCATACAAATTGTAAATGTAAAATACTTACACTTGAAGCACAGTTTTAGGATCACCTACTTCTCCTCCATCACCAATTGTAAGTGTGTCATAGCCAATCTCCAGATCAAATTCTTCAAAATTTATCTGAATAACCTAGGAAATAAAATCAGTAAATATACTTTAGAGGTAGAGAAATTAATATTAAAGATGAGCCTGTAAGTAAGCTTTTCATCAGTGTAAACAAAAGATATTTTCAAATTAATAATGACATTTAACTTTAGTTGTTTTGGGTTTGTTTGGTTGGTTTTTTACAATAAATTATTGTAATTAAACCAACAGGTTTGTTTTGTGAAATACAAATTATAATAACTCTAACGCATCATCGCTGCTGACCTCTTCAGCGCACTGGCATTTCACTTATTTATGTAGTTGTTACGTGTTTAAAGCAGTTCTGAATAACTGCATTGCATTTTTATTAAGATATACTCAAAGGGCAACATAACTAATGGCACTTTGTGCAATACAATTGTCTTCAAATAACAACTGAGTAATTGTACCTCACTGAGTATATGCAGGGAAGGTGAAGAAAATAGATTAATCCTGATATCTGTAATCTGCCTCAAGTAGAATAAAGATGGATCAGAGCTAAAACTCATTATCTTTCATGAACCTGAGTAAAATCCAACTATCAGAAGCATGGTCATTTTTTATACCCTGTTATTTAAATCACAGTATGCATATTTAATGCTGAAGAATATAAAAAAAACCCCACCAGATCCCTTTTAAGGATGCAATGAATTTTTCATAGAGCAAAAGTCAACCCCATTATTAGAAAAGAAAATAAAGTTTATTGTTTCCACTTATTAAACATGGCAACTATTTATTGAAAAATGATAAAGTTCCTCAAATTTTCATATAGATAAAAATGACAGTATACCTATGCATATAAATTTAAAATACTTATGTCTCTAATAGTCTTTCGTTATTGTTACAATTGAGAACTGAGAGTGTGTTTAAAGCTATGGATGCAATTCTGATGGATTAATATCACATCCTCATATTACTCATGTTACTTTGTTACACTGGGGTTTCAGTAATTATTTGAAGAAGGACATGTTTCTGTGAACAAAAGCCAGTACAGGCACATTGGAGAAACTGGTATGTTCCAAAGATCGTAATTTGTTCCAAAGCTCAGGAGGAACACTTTGCTTTACAGCTGTAACCAAGAATATGCATACACTGAGGAACAGCCCGTTTGGCATATTCACACACAGAAAGGTGTATGCGTGCATCACACCCCAGGGAATACAGTTAAGTACAGAGAGGTAAGCGGACCCAGGTAGAAAGGACAAGGAAAATTATGTAGGCAAGAGCTGATTTGCTCTAACTGCCTCAGTAATATAGACAAAACCACACAATAAATGTTAGTATAAAGAAAATGTTCTTTATATGGATAGTATGTGTTGTTCTATCCAGAAAATATGTAAGCCAAAACATAAGAATTTGAACTGAAATCTGTAAGTAGATTTAAGGTAGACATGTATTTCATTCTCTATTAAAAAAAAAAAAAAAAGTCTTCATTTTTGGTCCACATTTAAATTATGTGCAATTAGATGTGCAGTTCAGAACAGGACAAAGGTTCCACAATAAAACACGGAAATTTCTAGGCAGGTAATATTAGCACTGAATTCAAGTTGAAAGTATATTTCACTTATTAAAAGTAAAATACATTTTGCAATAATATTAATTCTTAAGTGCTACGGCACAGAAAAACATATTCATTGTAACAAGAAATCCAAGTTGTTATGAAAAAATTAATGATTAGCTCATCCACCTAAATCCTAATCCTGTTTTCCATCAAACACAAGAAGAAATCTAATCTTATTACCATAAATTTCTTGGTAAGTGCAACAGTAATAATTTTGAAAAAATAAAATCCTTCCAGAGAATTTGAGTACCATCAAATTGATGCAAACATCTGTCTTTTGTAGTTGCAGTACTTGTCTATATAAACTCTGCCAGAAAGCTAAACCGCCTTTTCTTTAGCACAATCAACAATATTCCATGCTCTGTGTATTTCACTGCTTTTTAATTGAGGCTGACCAGAAAGAAGATACATATTTTTACCCACATGACTAAAGTTCAAAATATTTTCTTAATGTCACTGGAGAAATGTAAGAACGTCTTAATTTTTCAACAATGCTCACAAAAAAAAAAAAAAAAAAAGACCAATTTATTAAAAATATCTGACTTATTAGGGAATACTGTGGAACATGAAAAAATAACTAAATTTTATTTCTTTTTTCAAATCATAAGCTTTGGCTTGAAACTTTTCACTAGTCTCTGATTAATCCCCAAATTACTGATGATTCTGTTGCAAGCTGTCAGGTTATCGTGTGCTCTGATGTAATCCCTCATTCTTCAATCTGAAATTCTTGTCTTAGATAAAGAAATACTTTTATCTTTAAACAAAACACATTTACATGCAAGAAAGTTAATTATTGATTTTTCTGCATTAATATTTTTCAGAAAGCATGCTTTATTACAAGATTTCTGGTCCACTCTCTTTGTAAACTCAACTAAAACTGTGATAATGGGAAAGGTATGGCTTTGAAATGTGTACTTGTATAAAGTCACAGGTGAACAGACTGGTCTACAGCTGTCTTGTATTATATTCTGTCAGCCACATTTTTAAGAGAAGC
>NW_010226347.1:17418-18876 GCF_000690775.1 Eurypyga helias
AAAATTCAAGAATCTTTTTTAAAAAATATTATAGTAAGTGGCTAAATTTGGAATGTTAACATGATAATCTTATTCTTGCAATTGTTATTATCACGATTTATTCTTGAAAATTTCTGAATCAACTCAAAATTAGAAAATACTGTGACTTTGTACAAAACTATCAGTAGTAAAACAAAACCAGAAACAGTAATGACAAAATAGGATCATATTTTATGCATAGGAAAAAAATCAAATATCGTTGCTTAAGCCAGTAAATCACTTTCTGTACCACGTATCTCTCTCCCAGAAGGTTAGAAACAGCTACCTATGGGTACTCCAGAACTGTTATAGTGCAAATGAAATATTTTATACCTTCAGGTCATTGAAAGGTAAGCAAGCAACTCTATGTAACCTACTAATAAACAACCCGCTTCAACTTAGATTTAACATATTACACTTGAGCTGATTTACATGACAAACTTTGGATTTGGCAAAGTAAACTTGCCATTTATTTGGTAAATATGTTTGTCAACTGAAACTTGAACACATTTAGTTTTAAGTGAATTTTCACAGACAGAGCAAGAATGACATAGTACAATAGCAGAGCTATCAATATCCAAATTGTAGGAGGCAGTAAACTCATTTACTACCTATGTAGCTGTCCTGGTTTCAGCTGGGGTAGAGTTATTTTTCTTCCTAGTAGCTGGTATAGATCTGTGTTTTGGATTCAGCATGAGAATAATGTGTTCACATGCTGATGTTTTGGTTGTTGCTAATGTGCATAAACTAAGTCAAGGACTTATCAGCTTCCCATGGCCTGCCAGTGAGGAGGTGCACAAAAAGCTGGGAGGGGGCATAGCTGGGACAGCTGACCCAAACTGGCCAAAGGGATATTTCATACCACATGATGTCATTCTGCAATGTTGGGTGCACATTATATAAACTAGGGGAAATTGGTCGGTGGGGTAGAGATTGCCACTCCCGGGATTGACTGGGCATTGGTCGGCAGGTGGTGAATAGTTGCATCACTTCTTTTTCCTGGGTTTATTATTATCATAATTATTTTATTTCAATCATTAACCTTTTCTTATCTCATCCCACGACTTCTCTTACTTTCGCCCTCCCAGTTCTTTTCCCGATCCCACTAGGAGATTAAGAGGAGAGTGAGTGAGCAGCTGTGTGGTGCTGGGTTATCAGCTGCCATTAAACCACAACAGCAGTGCACAAGCATTTATATGCTGTAACTGTGAAAAACAGTTTTGTTTTTTTTTTTTAAATTCATCATCTGCTGTTTACCTTTGACACGCAAAGTACATAATTTACAATATAAAAACTGGAAAACTTTACAAATATCCCTGAATGGCAAGAAAATACCTTATCACTAAGAGTACTTATATTTTCAATATCAGATTTAGCGTGATCAGACCCAAAGATGGTTGAATTTGGCAGTGCTCATTATATTCATAGAATCATAGAATG